>NC_036181.2:1610000-1910000 GCF_900002385.2 Plasmodium yoelii | reverse complement strand
CATCATAAAAATTAGATATATCTTTAATATCTATATTCATCGATATTATTTGTTTTTTTATAACATCCTTTTTAATCTTATCATCATTTTTAACACCTATATTCTCATTATAACAACGATTTGTTTCTATATGTTTGGTATAAAATTCGCTTAATGTAGTGGTTCCATTTTGTGTTTTTTGATTTAGTTTATAACTTAACCATAAAATAGCGTATTCAGCAAGTTTATCACTATCTAAATTCTCACTACTAACAATACCATTAAATAAAGATAGCAATGTTATAAACTCAGAGGTAAGTTTTGGGTCATCATTGCTACAGTTATTATAAGAGAATAATCTATTTAATAAACTTCCAGAAGTATGTTCTCCCGTTATTGTCGAGTCATCAACAAAATAATTATCAATCTCATTAATTATACCAAACTACGAATATATTTTGCGAATTAAACAAAAAATGTATTAACATAAATGTTACTATAATTAAAATTAATATAATTTATAAGAATGCAACATACGAATAATATAAGAACACGATATATACCAATTCCTTAGACATTATAATGAAATTCTGTTATAATTTGGAAACTATGTGGGATAATATTATTTATATATATTGTATAAAATATATGTTATATTTACTTAAGCTCTTTATGTATCAGTTATCTTTCGTTAGACATATTATTCTTAATTTTAACTTCATATAAAATAATAATAAATTAGTATTACTAAAATTATATTATACTTATTTTATGACATTTAGCTAAACTATCTTAAATAGAGGGTTGCATAATACATTTTATACAAAAAATACTATTCTTACTAACATTTGGTATAAATTTATTATAAAAATGGATATATTTTTATAATGAATTTAAAAAATATATACTTATACATATGCTTTAATATAGAATACAAACAACGTCATAAAACTCAAATACTGCACAAATATAAAAAATTAAGAAAGTTATTATTATTAGAATCCTTAAAGTATATACTTATTTCTTATAATATATATTATAGTTTTTTCTAAAATAATAGCATTTTCAAATTTAGTTACATGCTCCACTTTCTATGCAAAATATATAAATTTATATTATTTTTATTTAATATAGATAAATTAAAAAATAATTTTAATGCGTTAAATAATTTTATTTTATTCCTACATATTCTAATTGAGAAGTATTCTCTATTGGGTAATTTTATAATATTTTTTCCCATCTTTTCCACTCTCTAAAACACCAATTAGCACTGAACCCGTACTTATCAATATATTTATAAGATTAAATAAATCTTTGAATGTAGATTGATTTTAAAATAATACATAGTAAATATTAAATATTACACATAAATAAGTATTGACGAAAATTTTAAAGTATAATAGAAAACTATGTTTAATTAGGTTGTTATATTCCACTTTAAGAGAAGAGAGATAAGATATATTTATTCTTTTAATATATAAATTAAATATTCGCTAAATGTTTTGCACTGCTCATTTTTATCTTACATATTTATTGATATAGTTATCAATGTATGTACATTCAAATAATTTATTAAAAATTCTATATTTTATTAATTATATGGTAACGTAATGTTTTAGATTAAAAAATGAGTATTCAATAAAAACTAATAATATAATAAGAATTAATATGGAATAATAAATTGACATTTAACATGAATTGAGTCTTTATCATTTTATCCATGAATCCAAATTTTTATAATATAAAACTACAATTTCTAAATTGAATCTTTAACAAAAATATAATCATTGATATCTTTATAATGTATTATTTGTCTTTTCGAAAAAAATAATATTTAATTATATTAAGTTTTCACAACATAACAATATTTCAATATTAGTTATTGGTAGACCATTTTACTAGTTTATATGTATAGGCGTATAATATTAACGTTATTCTATCTATCATATTATTTATAATTATTATAACAAAATATAATTCGAAATTTTATTAATATACTTATATTCTATTTTTTAAATCTTTTAAAATATTATTTATTTATACCTCAAAATATAAAGTTTAAAAATTAATAGTGATTAATATATTATTATACCTTATGGCAATAAATTAAAACGTATAAAACAACTTTTATTATTACTAATTTTAATCAAATGTAAAATATAAAAAGATAATAGTAACTACAATTAAAACTTAAAAAAATATTATATATAGTTCAATTTTTTATGTATTACTAAAAATGTAGAAGAATAATAATATTTTATAGATAACGTTGTATTGTCGAATATCGATCGATATTCCATGCATCCATATTTTATGAATATCTATTATTATAGCTCAGTTGGATAACATGATTTAAATCAAAATAAATATGATACAAGTTATAAATTTTATTAAATAAAATTTTCATTAAATAAAAAAACATATTATGATATGCATAATTCAATATGCCTATGGGTTAACAAGTCTTATACAATGACGGTTATTATATAGAAAATATATATATTAATATATGCAATATAGAAATTTTATTTTAATCATATTGAATCGGCATGAACACTCAATTATATATATTATAACTTATAAAATATGTTACGCAATTCATTACATATTAGCTTATTCCCCTTTTTGGTTGCATATTTGGGCTTTCGAACTTTATCTTGTGATTAAACATACGAAATGATACATATATTTAATTCGTGTTCAAATTATAAAAATTAAAGATATATTACTTAACCCTAACCCGAATATGGGTTCACAAACACAACCCTGACCCACAATATAAAAATTATATAAAATTATGTAAAAATTACTTCCAAATAGACAATTTCTTAAAATATATTAATGATTCACTCTCTTCTTTATATTTTTTAGTTTTTCTCTTAATTTTTGCTTTTGAAATCGTTTCCGAAATCCAAACAACGAATACTAATATAAAATATTAAGAAACATATGATTTTTTTGTTAACGTTTGGATATATTTAATGAAAATAATATTTAAAACGCTATATTTTTTAACTCTTTATTATTTACCTTATAAGAAATTCCTAAAAAAAATGCTATTGCACCAAATATCGATAAAACTGTAAATAATTTGTTTCCTATCGATGAGCTTGATGATACATCTTGAGAAATTTGTTCTAATCTTTGTAAAGGTTGTTCAGGATTTTGTTTAGAATTTTCTACACAATTTTTGGGTTTTTCTATCGCTTGGAAGGATAAATTGGAACATTTAACATCACTATGTTTCTTTTTAAAATCATCATAATCATTTGATAAAGTACACAATAGTTTATTACGGGAACTGTCATTAGTAATACTAGAATCTCCATTAAGTTCATTATATTTTTTAACAAATTCATCAGCATAATTCAAACATTTATCACAATTTGGTTTCGTTTCGTTAAATGCATTATACATGTTACATAATGATTTAAATGGAGCATAAAATTTAGACAATTTTTCATTAGTAATATTCATCAAATCATTTTTTTTATATATAAGATCATCATAATTACAACCATCAACACCATCTATAGTATTTTTATACTTATCTTGATTTTTTATATATATTTCATAAAAATTTTTTAGAATGTTTCCTTTTTTATCCTTTAGGTTTAACATATGACTTAACCATATGATAATGTATTCAACAGCATTGATATAATTTTTTGCATTATCCTTAAACACACCAGAACTTCCAAAGAATTTATTAAACAAAAATAAACATCCAGCATTAATTTTATCGAGAGGATGATCATGATCACATTTATCTTTAAAACAATAACTATTTAAAAAATTACCATCTTTAAATTCATGATATTCATTAGCCTTGGTCAATGTATCGGGAAAACCCTCCCATACACTCAGAAAGCTTTCACACTAAGAAAACATTTAAAAACAGTTATTAGAAATGTATATTATTGAACATTTTATTAAAATAAAGTTTAATGATATTTAAATATAATACAATATCAAAACATGTAAAGGAAATTATTATTATTAACAAATGTATATACCACTTGCTTATTCATTATGATGGAGTTTTATTTTTGATTTGTAAATTTAGTAAAATCATGCTGTTTTATATACACTGCTCCCAATATGTGACGCAAATAATTTAACCCTATAAACAACAGCTGTCTGTAGTTAAATATATTATAAGTTTTTCAATAATTAAATTAATATAAAATAATAATACATTAGTATTACTAAAATCATATTATACTTATTTTATGACAATTAGATAAATTACCTTAAATAGAGGATTGATTAATACTGTTTTGATTAAATATAGATATGATGCATTTTATGCAAAAAATTTTATTCTTACTAACATATGGTATAACTTTATTATAAAAATAGATATACTTTTATAAAGAATTTAAAGTATGTTTGAACATATGAAAGGAATATATTATATCTTCTGTTTTAATGATTGCCCTTCTAAAACTTAAATACTATATATAACTAAAAAATAAAAAGTTATATTATTACTATAATCCTTAAAAGTATATAAATAGTTATTTTTTAAGATATATTAAATTTTTATATATTTGTTTCTTATGATATATACCAATATTTTATTAAAATTATAACATTTATAAAATAAGTTGCATTGTTCTCTTTTTAATTGCATATACGTAATTTTAATGTTGTTTTTATTTAATATATATAAATTAAAAAATGATTTTAATGCATTAAATAGCTTTATTTTTATTCCTATATATTTCAATTTATAAATATACCTTATTAGGTAATTTTATAATATATTTTGCACATCTTTCTCACGGTTTAAAACGACAATTAGCACTGAAACCGTATTTATAAGCTTAAATAAGACTGTTAATGTATATTGTTTTTATAATCATACTTATTAAATATTAAATATATGACACATAAATTAGTATTGATACAAATTTTAAATTATAATAGAAAACTATATGTATTAGATTGGTATATTGCACTTTGAGGGGAGAGATAAGGGAAGTATGTTTTTTTAAGACAAGGATGTAGTCATATAAGATTTATTTATTCTACATATTTTAATTATATTTTCTACCTTTAAAACTTTCAATTAATGTACATATTAAATTTAATCATTAATAATGACTTAGAATTATTTTCTAAATATATAATTTACTTTTATATTTTATAATAAACTATATTTAGTTTTATGATGAAAAACTATATTTTTAAGTAAACTATAGAATTATTAATATTATTTTGCTTGATAATGTTAGTTTTAATATTATCACATTAAAGACATACTTAGTTGAAGGCTATTATATTTCATATGATGTTTTCTGCATAAAATTTTATTCTTATTAAAAGTTTAATAATATATATAATTAATATATACCAACGTATTCAAATCAAATGAATTTAATGATATGTTCGTATTTAATACTTTATTGTTATTACTATTATTATTGTTACTGCTATTTCACTGTATAGTACAACGGAATAATTAATGCGCTTAATCAAAATACTTTAAATCAATTAGTAATTTTTTTGTTTCATTGTTTTAAAGTATAGTATTTAGAACATATTATTTCGTAATAACAATATATTTAAATTATAAATTTAGAGTTTTTATATACATAATAACCTAATAAAAATATTATTAATTCAAATTAAATTAATTATTACATACTTTTTATATATACTATTCATTAATATATAATTGTATATGCTTCCCAAGTTTAACATACTTCAGTATTATTAATTGGTATAATATCTTACTAGTTTATATGTATAAGTATATAATAATAAAGATATTATATCTATCAAATTATTTACAATTATTATAACAAACTATAATATTAAATTTTATTAATATATTTATATTTTTTCTTTTAACTATTTTAAAATATAATTTATTTATACCTTAAAATATAAAATTTAAAAATTAATAATGATTAATCTATTATAATACCTTTATGATAAATAAATTAATGTATACAGAATTATTTCTATAATTTGAATTTAAAGCTTTAGCATAAAATGAAACTATATATAATCGAAAGTTAAAAGGATAGTATGTCTATATCTATAATGTAGTTATTAATATGTATATTTTTATTGTATTACTAAAAATGTTAGATACATAAAAAATCTTTTATAGATATCGTTGTGTTGTTGAATCTCGATCGATATTTTATACATCTATATTTTATGACTACCTATTATATATTGGTAAGTGTTTAATTAACAATATAAATATACCCATTAACCTGAAGGTATATTATAATGTAGGAAACCGTTTCAAATGAATCAAATTATAATTATACTCCAATATATAAAATTATTATACTGTTCGTTTATAAAAATACGATTTGAATCAAAATAAATATGATACAAATAATAAGTTTTGCTAAATAAAATGTTTTATCAAATAAAGAAATACATTGTGTTATGTATAATTCAATATAGTTATTATTATCAAGTCTTATATAATAAATAATTATGATATATCATAATATGAATTAATATATGCAATATAGGCATTTTATTTTAATCGTATTAAATCCATATGAACACTCAATTATATATATTATAACTTATAAAATATGTTATGTAACCCCTTCCACATTAATGGTTATATCCACTTTTTGGTTGCATATTTAGATTTTATATGTGATTAAACATACGGGATGATACATATATTTAATTAGTGTTCGAATTATAAAAAATAAAATAAAGGTGTAATACTTAGCCCTAACCCGAATATGGGTTCCATAAACATAACCCTGACCCTATAACTTAAAAACAATATAAAAACTATGATCAAAAATTACTCCCCAATAGACAGTTTCTTAAAATACATCAATCTGCATACTCGGAATAATTTATTAATGATCCATTTTCTTCTTTATTTTTTTAGATTTTCTCTTAAATGTTGTTTTTGACCTCGTTTCCGAAATCCAAATAACGAATACTAATATAAAATGAAGAAATATATGATTTTGTTTGTTATTGTTTGCATATATGTAATGAAAATAATTTTTTAATTCCTTATTATTTACCTTATAAGCAATTCCCAAGAAAATTGGTATTGCAACTAATATCGATAAAATTGGAATTAATTTGCTTGCTATCGACGAACTTGATGATGCAACTTCACAAACATGTTGTTCAGAAATTATTTTTGTTATATCTGGAATGGGTGGGAAAATATCACAATTTTTTTTTAAATTGTCATAATCAGTTAATAAATTAATCAATACATAAAAATAGCGGATATTTTCACCAATGTTATGATCTATGATAATTTTTTTATATGTTTCAACAAATTGATTAGCTTTTTCTAAACTATTATCGCAATTTGAGTTTTCTCCATTAACCCCAATACAAATGTCACATAATGTACTAAATGCATCATATAATTTAGATATAATGTTCTTATCCATACTTAAAATATAATTATTTCTATCTATAAGATCCTTATAACCTTTATACCCAACAATATAATCTATATTATTAGTATACTTACCACCGGCATTTATATATGTATTATAAAAATGCTTTCTATTGTCATCTTGATTACTTTCGATCAGGCTTAACACATAACTTAACCATATCAAAATGTATTGAACAATATAGATGTTTCCCTTTGCCTCCGTTTCAAACGCAGACTTATTCTTAAAGAATTCATCAAAAATATATAAACATCTAGCATTAACTTTATCGGTATCATTATCACAATTTCCATTAGTACAGTGATTTTTGAAATCTACATCATCTGTAAATCGATAGCTTACAACATTGTCCGAATTGGTAATCACGTTCCTTAAAGGAGCGAACGTTTTACACTAAGAAAACAGTTAAAAACAATTAATAAAAACGCGAATTATTAAAAGTTTTATTAAAATAAAGTTTAATGATATTTATATGTAATGCAATATCAAAAAATGTAAAGGAAACTATTATTATTAAAAAATGCATATACCACACTATCATTCATTATAATGGGATTTTATTTTTGATTTGTAAATTGAATAAAACCATGCTGTTTTATATACACTGCATCAAATATGTGACGCAAATACTTTGGCCCTATATATAACAACTGTCTGTAGTTAAATATATTATAAGTTTTTCAATAATTAAATTAATATAGAGTAATAATATAATATTATTACTAAAGGAACGTTTTATTTCTTTTTGTGACAATTAGCTAAATTACCTTAAATAGAGGGTTTTTTAATACACTTTTGACTAAATATATGATGCATTTTATACAAAAAGACTATTATTAATAAAATATGGTATAACTTTATTATAAAAATGGATATCTTTCTATAAAGAATTTAAAGTGTTTTTGAACATAGAAAATGAATATATTTATATATTATGTTTTAATGATTGTCCTTCAAAAACTTAAATACTGTATAAATATAAAAAATTAAAAATTATATTATTACTATAATCCTTAAAATATATAAATAGTCATTTCTTAAAACATATTAAATAATTATACACTTGTTTCTAATACTATATATCATGTTTTATTAAAATTATAGTATTTTCAAATTAAGTTGCATTGTTTCCTTTCTATGCAATTATATAAATTTATATTGTTTTTAATGAATGTAGATAAATTCAAAATTTATTTTAATGTGCTCAATAACTTTATTTTTATTCCTATATACTTCAATTTAGAAGTATATCTTATTCGGCAATTTAATAATATATTTTGTCATATTTTCCATTCTTTAAAACAATTTGCACTGAACCCGTACCTATAAGCTTAAATAAGTCTTTGAATGCATATTATTTTTAAAATATTGCTTAGTAAATATTAACATATGAATAAGTATTATTAATATTTTAAAGTATAATAGAAAACTATGTTTAATTAGGTTGTTATATTACCTTAAGAGGAGAGAGATAAGATATATTGCTATTTTAATATATAAATTTAGATAAATACTCATTAAATGTTCTACATAATTCATTTTATCTTATATATTTTATTTGTTTAGTTATCAATGTATATACATTCAAATAATTTGTTAAAAATACTATATTTTATTAAATCTACAAAAAACAATAATAATATAATACGCATTAATATTGAATAATAAAATGATATTTAATATTAATTAAGTATTTAACTCTTTTTTCATTAATCCATATTTTTAGAATATAAAACTACAAATTCCAAATTGAATAATTAACAAATATATAATGTATTATTATGTCTTTTCGATAAAATTAATATTAAATTATATGAAGGTTTCACAATAAAACAATATTTCAATATTAGTTATTGGTAGAATATTTTATATTTTATATTTATAGGCATATAATAATGCATCATAACTATAATATTAAACTTTATTAATATACTTATATTCTATTTAACTATTATAAAATATAATATATTTATACCTAAAAATATAAAATATAAAATTTAAAAATTAATAGTGATTAATATAATGTTCTACCTTTATGATAAGTTAAATATGGAGCAACTTCTATTAATACAAGAAGATAATAGTAACTACAATTACAACTTCAAAAAATGTTAGAAGCATAACAATAATTTATAGATTATGTTATATTGTCGATTCTCGATCGAAACTCTATACATCTATATGTTATGAAAATCTATTATACATTAGTAGTGTACTTAATTAACATTAAAAATATAATCATTAATATGAATCGAGTTATAATTATATTCTGATAATAAAATTATTATACTGTTCGGTTATAAAAATACGATTTAAATAAAAATCAATATGTCACAAATAATAAGTTTTACTAAATAACATTTTCATTAAATAAAGAAACATATTATGATATGCATAATTCAATATAACCACATATTAACTTTTATATAGGCAATTATGATATAGCATAATATGAATTAATATATGTAATATAGTTATTTTACTTTAATCATATTAAATATATATTGACACTCAATTATATATATTATAACTTATGACCAAATATGATGTAACCATTTTCATATTAATAGCAATGCTCCTTTGGGAGTACATATTTTTAACTTCATCTAGAAATTAAACATACGGGATGATACATATATTAAATTAGTGTTTAAGTTATAAAAAACTAAATGCAATATAATACTTAGCCCTAACCCCAATATGGGTTCCACAACATAAAAACTATATAAAAATTATACAAAAATTATTTCCAAATAGACAGTTTCTTAAAATACATCAATCATCATATTCAGAATAATTTATTAATGATCAGTTTCTTCTTTACTTTTTTAGATTTTCTCTTAATTTTTGTTTTTGAAATCGTTTCCGAAATCCAAATAACGAATACTAATATAAAATGTTAAGAAGCGTACGGTTGTTCGTCAATGTTTACATATATATAATATTTTTTTTAATTCCTTATTATTTACCTTATAAGAAACTCCCAATAAAATTGATGATGCAACAAATATAATTGCAATTATAATTAGTGTATTTTTTGTTACTGAACTTCGTAGACAAGATACAAGTGGTGGGCCATTAATACATGCTAAACTATTATAACTATTTTCAAAATTTTTATAATCTTTTGATAAACTTAACCATAGTTGTAAATAAGAACTTCCTTTAGTAATATCAAAAACATTTTTAACTTTTTCACATTTTTCAAAAAATTCTCCAGCATTTTCTAAACATTTATTGCATTCAGTATCTGTTTTTGCACTAATTTCAATATACATGTTACATAATGATTTAAATGCATCATAAAAATTAGATATATCTTTAATATCAATATCCATCGATCTTATTTTATTTTCTATAAAATCCATATTAATATTATCATTATTATTATTATATATTTTATCCTTATAAAAATCATTTGTTTCTATATGTTTAGTATAAAAATCGTTTAATGTGGTGGTTCCATTTTCTTTTTTTTGATTTAGTTTATAACTTAACCATAAAATAGCGTATTCAAAAATTTTATCACTTTCTAAACTTTCAAGATTATTTAGTAACGTTATAAAACCAGAGATAATCTTTTCTTCATCACTACTACAGTTACTACCAGGGCAATACGTACTTAAAAAACTTCCAGAAATATCTTCTCTCGGGTTGTTCAGATCATCAAAAAAATATTTATCAATATCATTAATTATACCACACTACGAATATATTTTGCAAATTAAACAAAAGAATGTATTAATATAAATATTACTAAAATGAAAATTAATATAATTTATAGGAATACAACATACGAATAATATAAGAAAAAAGATATATACCTCATTATAAGACATAATGAAATTCTGTTATAGTTTGGAGATTATGCGGGGTAATGTTATTTATATGTATTGTATAAAATATATGGTATATTTACTTAATCTCTTTACGTATCAGTTATCTTTCGTTAGACATATTATTCTTAATTTTAACTTCATATAAAATAATAATACATTAGTATTACTAAAATCATATTATACTTATTTTATGACATTTGGATAAACTATCTTAAATAGAGGGGTGCTTATACACTTTGCCATATGTATATATGATGCATTTTATGCAAAAAATACTATTCTTACTAACATTTGGTATAACTTTATTATAAAAATGGATATACTTTTATAATGAATTTAAAAAATATATACATATGCTTTAATATCGAAGATAAATGACGTCATAAAACTTAAATAATGCACAAATATATAAATTTAAGAAAGTTATTATTATTACAATCCTTAAAGCATATAAATAGTCTTTTTTAAAAATATATTAAATACTATATACTTGTTCCTAATAATATATAGTATAGTCTTTTCTAAAATTGTAATATTTACAAAGTTGTATTGTTCCATTTTATATCCCCAATACATTAATTATATTGTTTTTAATTAATGTAGATAAATTAAAAAACAATTTTAATGTGTTAAATAACTTTATTTTTATTCCCATATACCTTATTGGATAATTTTATAATATATTTTACGCATAATTTCCACGGTTTAAAACGACAATTAGCACTGAACCCGTATTTATAACCTTAAATAAGTCTTTAAGTTCATATTGTTTTTAAAATCATACTTAGTAGATATTAAATATTAACATATAACTAACTATTATGTACATTTTAAAGTATAATAGAAAACTATGCGTAATTATGTTGGTTTATTATCCTTTAATAGGAGAGAGATAAGATATATTAGCTCTTTAATATATATATTTATATAAATATTTCCTAAATACTATGCATTGTTCATTCTTATCTTATATATTTATTGTTATAGTTATCAATGTATATCCATTCAAGTAATTTATTAAACATTCTATATTTTATTAATTCTACGATAAAACAATCCTGTTTGTGATTAAATACGATTCATTAAACAATAATAAAATAACATTTAACATAAATTGAGTTTTTAACATTTTCCCCATTGATTCATATTTTTAGAATATTAAACCACATATCCCAAATTGAATCTTTAACATATATATAGCATTGATACCTTTATAATGTATTGTTATGTGTCTTTTCGATAAAATTAATATTTAATTATATGAAGTTTCCACAATAAAATAATATTTAATATAAGTTGTTCGTAGAGTATTTTGTTAAATTATATATATATAGGCGTATAATAATAACGTTATTCTATCTTTCATATTATTTATAATTATCAGAACAAACTATAACATTAAATTTTATTAATATACTTATATTTTGTCTTTTAACTATTTTAAATGTAATATATGTATACCTCAAAATATAAAATTTAAAAATGAATAGCGATTATTCTAATATTATACCTTTATAGTAAATAAATTAATGTATATAGAACTATCTCTATTATTTGAATTTAAAACTTTAGCATAAAATTATATTATATATAATCGAAAGTTAAAAGGATAGTATGCCTATATATATAATGTAATTATTTATTAATGTACATATTTTTATTGTATTATTAAAAATGTTAGATGCATAACATGCCTGTTATAGATAATGTTGTATTGTCGAACCTCGATTTATATTATATGAATATCTATTATATATTGGTAATATGTTTAATTAATATTAAAAATATACTCATTAGCCTGAAGGTATATTATAATGTAGATGAATATTCAAAATGAATTTTATTATAATTCATATCCAACTTCATATATAATATTATTATACTATTCGGTTATCAAAATACGATTTAAATTAAAACAAATGATACAAATAATAAGTTTTACTAAATAAAGTGTTTTATCAAATAAAGAAACATATTGTGTTATGCATAATTCAATATAGCTATGATTATCAAGCTTTATATAATAAACAATTATGACATATCATAATATGAATTAATATATGCAATATAGACATTTTTTTATTCATATTAAATCGATATGAGTACTAAATTATATATATTATAACTTATGAAAAAATGTTATGTGGTCCTTTTCATATTAGATTATGCCCTTTGGGGTGCATATTTTAACTTTTGAACTTTATTTCCTGATTAAACATATACGGATGATGCATATATTTAATTAGTGTTTAAATTATAAAAAATTAATACAATATAATACTTAATCCTATCCCGAATATGGGTTCCGCAACATAAAAACTATATAAAAATTATGCAAAAACAGTATAAAATTATTATAACTATACATATATAATATTACATATTATTGATTATATTATTTAATTATTCTTATAGACCCAATAATTATGTTCAAAAATTATGGTGAAAAATTATTTATTTTCAAATAGACAATTTCTTAACATATATCAATCATTATTACTATTCCGGAAATAATCACTAATCTTCGAATCTTATGTTAATCATCCATTTTTTTCTTTATTTTTTTAATTTTTCTCTTAAATGTTGTTTTTGAGCTCGTTTCCGAAAGCCAAATAACGAATACTAATATAAAAATGGTAAACATATTATATATTTTTTGATAATCGCATATAAGTAATCATGTAAATTATTTATAAATTCCTTATTATTTACCTTATAAGCAATTCCCAAGAATATTGGTATTGCAACAATTATCGATAAAACTGGAATTAATTTGTTTGTTACCGACGAACTTGATGGTGTAACTTTAGAACTTAGTTCATAACTCGTTTCAGAACTCGGTTCAGAAATTTGTGTTGTTTTTATATCTGAAAGTAGCGGAATATCGCTACAATTGGCATTAATTCTAATACAATATTTTTTAAAATTATTATAATCATTTGATAATGTAGACAATACTTGACAATAGACGCTATCTTTAGTATTATTATGATCGTTGTTAAGGTTTTCGTATTTTTTAACAAATTCATTAGCATTTTTTAAATATTTCTTATCTTTTCTGTCGCTTGCACTAATTTCAGTATACATGATACATAATGATTTAAATGCATCATACAATTTAGGCACATACTCAAAATTAACATTCAACAATTCCTTTTTTGTATCTATGATTCCCTTATAATTTGTATATCCCGTTATTCCTTTTAATAAACTACTACAACTTGCACCATTATTATCACAATTAATATAATATGGATTATTTTTTATATGTTTAGTATAAAAATCATTTAAATTGTTGATTCCATCATACTTCTTTTGATTTAATTTATAACTTAACCATATAATAATGTATTCAAGAATATTGATATTTTTTTTATTTTTCACAAACAATTGCTCAAACAACCATATACATCCACCATTTATTTTATCGAGATCAGTCATACATTCTGTTTTCCCTGATTCTCTATTAGAGCAATAATTCTTAATGTTCCCTAAAGTATTAATATCACTAGTTGTACCTTTGCTTAAGTCATCGGGTAAAAAGGTTCTCAATGTATCAAACCTTTTACACTAAGAAAACATTTAAAAAGGTATAATAAAAATATATGTTAACGAAACTCTTATAAAATAAAATTTAATGAATTTTATAATATAACATCGAAAAATATAAGGAAAAGCAAATTTTATTAAAAAAAATTATATACCAGGGTATAATCCATTGTAATTTTATTTTGTTTATAATATGTAGATTATGTAATATCATATTATTTTACATATTTTACGCTTAATAAATGACAAAATAATTGAACCATAATATATAATTGTCTGTGGTTAAACATGTTATTATTATTCGTAATATCAATTTAAATATAATATAGAACAATATATATGTTTATGGTAGTTATATAAATTGCCTTATTTTGGGGGTTGTTTAATACATTTTTTATCATATGTATATATAATACAATTTTGCATAAATTGTTATTCTTAATACCTTCCGGTATAATACTATCATAAAATTAGAGTGATATTGTAATGGGTTTAAAATATTTCTTCTTATACATGTTCTTTAATATAGAAAATAAACGTCATATCTTTTGTTTTAATAAGTGGTGCCCCAAAAGTAATCTACTGCACAAATCGAAACAATTAAGAAATCCATTATTACTATAACCCCTAAAACTATATAAATAATTGTATTTTTAAATATGTTAAATACTTATATATTTGTTTCTTATAATATATATATATATATATATATATATATATATAGTTTTTTCTAAAATTATAACATTTACAAAATAAGTTGTATTTTTCCCTTTTTTAATTGCATATCTATAATTTTATTATTATTTTTATTTAATATATATGCATTCCAATTATGTTTAACATTTTCAATAACTTTATTTTTATTCCTATATACTTCAATTTATAAATATTCCTTATTGGATAATTTTATAATATATTTACGCATAATTTCCACGCTTTAAAACGACAATTAGCACTGAACCCATATTATAAGCTTAAATAATTCTTTGAATGTAGATTGTTTTTAAAATAATACATAGTAAATATTAAACATATATACCTACTGATGATATTTTAAAGTATAATAGAAAACGATGTTTAATTAGGCTGTTATATTACTATTTGGTAGGAGAGAGATAAGATATATTTATTCTTTTAATATATAAATTTAGATAAATATTCGTTAAATGTTCTGCACTACTCATTATTATCTTATATATTTTATTGTTATTGTTATCAATGGATATACATAAAAATAATTTATTAAAAGTTCTATATTTTATTAATTTATATGGTAAAATAATGCTATTTAAGATTAAAAAATGATGATTCATTAAACAATGATAATATAATATGTATTATTGAAATGGCATTTGAGATTAATTGAGTCTTTAACCCTTTATTTATCCAGTTTTTTATAATATAAAACTACAAATCCCCAATTGGATCTTTAACAAAATATATAACATTGATACCTTTATAATGTATTATTATTTATCTTTTCGATAATATTAATGTTTAATTATATGAAGGTTTCACAATAAAACATTATTTCAATATTAGTTATTAGTAGACCATTTTACTAGTTTATATTTATAGGCATATAATGATAACGCTAATTTTATATACCAAATTGTTTAAAGTATTATAACTATAACATAAAATTTTATTATATACTTATATTTTATTTTTTAACTATTTAAAAATATAATTTATTTATACTTCAAAACAATAAAGTTTAAAAATTAATAGTGATTAATCTGTTATAATACCTTTATGATAAATAAATTAATGTATATAGAACTATCCCTATTATTTGAATTTAAAACTTTAGCATAAAATTATAATATATATAATCGAAAGATAAAAGGATAATATGCCTATATCTATAATGTAATTATTTATTAATATGCATATTTTTATTTTATTACTAAAAATGTTAGATACATATTAATATTTTATAGACAATGTTATATTGTCGAATCTCGATCGGTATTTTATGAATCTATATTTTATGATTATCTATTATATATTAGTACTGTGCTTATTAATGTCCAAAACACATATATTAATCCGAATATATATTGTAATGTGGACAAATATTTCAAACGAATATAATTCATACCATCATACATAATAATATTATACAGTTCGTTTATCAAAATATAATTTAAATTAAAAAAAATGATACAAATAATTTTTGCTAAATAAAATGTTTTATCAAACAAAGAAACATATTATGTTATGCATAATTCAATATAATTATGGTTAACAAGCTTTATATAATAAATAATTATGATATATCATAATATGAATTAATATATGCAATATAGACATTTTTTTTAATCATATTAAATCGATATGAACACTAAATTATATATATTAGAAATTATGAAAAAATGTTATACAACCCCATTCATATTAGCTTATACCCCTCCTTGGTTGCATATTTGGGCTTTTGAATTTCATTTTGCGATTAAACATATGAGATGGTACATATATTTAATTAGTGTTCAAATTATAAAAAATTAATACAATATAATACTTAATCCTAACCCCAATATGGGTTCCGCAACATAAAAACTATATAAAAATTATGCAAAAATTACTTCGAAATAGACAATTTCTTAAAATAAATCAATCGTCATATTCAGAATAATTTATTAATGATCAGTTTTCTTCTTTATTTTTTTAGCTTTTCTCTTAAATGTTTTTGAGATCGTTTCCGAAATCCAAATAACGAATACTAATATAAAATGTTAAGAAGCGTATTATTTTTTTGTTAACGTTTACATATATATAATTAAAATAATATTTAAATGTAATATTATTTAATTCCTTATTATTCACCTTATAAGAAATTCCAAAAAAAATTGATATTGCAGCAAATACCGATACAACTGGAATTAATTTACTTACTATCAACGAACTTGATGACGTAATATCAGAATTATGTATATGTGCAGAATTTTGTTCAGAAGTTTCTTCAGAACTTTTTACAGTTTGTTCAGTATGTTTTATAGTATCTTGTGTGCTTATCTCTGGAAGGGGTGTAAAATTGCTATCTTTACTACCTTTACATTCATTTATTAAATTATTATAATCAGCTGATAATATAGACAATATTTTTTTATATGGAATGTTATCAGTGTTATTATAATCTTTGTAAAGTTGTTCATATTGTTTAACAAATTTATCAGATTTTTCCGAACATTTTTTGCAATTTGTCGTCCTTCCATCAAATGCAGAATACATTTCACATAATGATTTAAATGCTTTATAAAAATTAGATATAATATTATTATCTATATCCATACTCAACAAATCATTTTTTTTATCTATGATTTCCTTATAACAATTATAATCACGAACACTTTGTATATTTTTATTATAATGCGTATTTTTTTCTATATGCTCAGTATAAAAGTCGTTTAATTTATTGATTCCGTTTTCTTTTTTTAGGCTTAACATATAACTTAACCATATAATAATGTAATAAACAACATCTGTGTTTTTTTTTGCATTATTTGTAAACGAATTCAAATCCCCAAAGAATGCATTAAACAATTTTAAACATGCAGAATTTATTTTTTCGAGGTTATTATTACAAATATTATTATTACAATACTCTTTGAAATGTTGACCATTAGATAAAAAATAATAGTTTCCATCACTTGTCAATTCATCGGAAAAATATGTCTGTACAGAACTGAACCATTGACACTAAGAAAACATTTAAAAACAATTAATAAAAACGCGAATTATTACAAATTTTATTAAAATAAAGTTTAATGATATTTATATGTAATACAATATCATAAAATGTAAAGGAAATTATTATTATTAAAAAATGTATATACCACTTTCTTATTCATTATAATGGAGTTTTATTTTTGATTTGTAAATTGAGTAAAATCTTGTTGTTTTTATATACTCTACACCAATATGTGACGAAAATGCTCTAATCCTATGTATAACAACTGTCTGTAGTTAAATATATTATATGATTTCCAATATTTAAATTAATATAAAATAATAATACATTTGTATTACTAAAATCATATTATACTTATTTTATGACAATTACCTTAAATAGAGGGTTGCTTAATACATTTTTGATTAAATATAGATATGATGCATTTTATACAAAAAATGTCATTCTTGTTAACATCTGGTATAATTTTATTATAAAAATGGATATACTTTTATTATGAATTTAAAAAATATATACTTATATATATGGTTTACCGTATGAAAGAAAAAACGCCATATATTGTGTTTTAATAAATGGTACCCCAAAACCAATATACTGCAAAAATCGAAACAATTAAGGAACCCATCATTACTATAATCCTTAAAGTATATAAATATATTTTTTCTAATATATTTTAAATATTTATATCTTGTTTCTTATAATATATAATATAGACTTTTCTTAACTTATAACATTTATAAAATAAGTTGCATTGTTCACTTTTTTAATTGCATATACATAAATTTATATTGTTTTTATTTAATATAGATAAATTCATAATCCATTTTAATGAATCATATTACTTTATTTTTATCCTATATACTTCAATTTAAAAATATGCCTTATTGGGTAATTTTATAATATATTTTGCGCATCAGTTCCACGGTTTATAAAATTAGCACTGAACCCCTATTTACTAAGCTATTTATAAGTTTAAATAAGTCTTTAAATGCAGATTATTATTAAAATCATACTTAGTAAATATTAAACATATAAATAACTATTGGTGACGTTTTAAGTATAATAGAAAACTATGTATATTACTCTTTGGTGGGAAGAGATAAGATATATTTCCTTTTTTAATATATAAATTTAGATAAATATTCGTTAAATGTTCTACAATGTTCATTTTTATCTTATATATTTTATTGTTATAGTTATCAATGTATATACATTCAAATAATTTATTAATAATTCTACGATAAAAAATGTTAATTCAGATTATAAAATGATAATTCATTAAACAATGATAATATAATATGGAATAATAAAAAGACATTTAACACTTTCTTCATTGATCCAGTTTTTTAAAATATAAAACTATATATCCCAAATTGAATTTTTAACAAATATATAAAAATGATGTCTTTACAATATATTATTATGTGTCTTTTCGATAATATTAATATTTAATTATATGAATGTTTCACAATAAAATAATATTTCAATATTAATTATTGGTAGAGTATTTTGCTAGTTTATATGTATAGGCATATAATAATAACGCATTATATCTATAATATTATTTATAATTATTAGAACAAAATATGATATGAAAATTTATTAATATAGTTATATTTTATTTTTTTAAAATTTTAAATGTAATATATTTATACATAAAAACTATAAAGCTTAAAAATTAATAGTAATTAATCTAATATTATACCTTTATAGTAAATAAATTAATGTATATAGAACGATTTATATTATTTGAATTTAAAATTTTAGCATAAAATGATACTATACATAATTGTTATTTTAAAGGATAGTATACATATATCTATAATTTAATTTTTTATTAATATGCATATTTTTATTGATTATTAAAAATGTTAGGTGCATAAAATGCCTTTTATAGATAACGTTGTATTATCGAATATCGATCGATATTTTATGTATATCTATTATTACAGTTAGTTATCAAAATCATATTTAAATTAAAACAAATGATACAAATAATAAGTTTATTAAATAAAGAAATATATTATGACATGCATAATTCAATATAGCTCTAGGTTAACAAGTCTTATATAATAAATAATTATGATATATCATAATATGAATTAATATATGCAATATAGACATTTTTTTTAATCATATTAAATCCATATGAACACTCAATTATATATATTATAACTTATGAAAAAATGTTATGTGGCCATTTTCACATTAATGACAGTACCCCTTCTGTAGTTGCATATTTAGGCTTCAGCTCGAGATTAAACATACAAGGATGGTACATATATTTAATTAGTGTTCAAATTATAAAAAATTAAATGCAATATAATACTTAGCCCTAACCCGAATATGGGTTCCACAACATAAAAACTATATAAAAATTGTGCAAAAATTGTGACCCAAAATTACTTATTTTCAAATAGACAGTTTCCTAAAATATATAAATCATTATTACATTCCTGAAATAGTACTACTCTTCGAATCATATATTAATGATTCATTCTCTTCTTTATATTTTTTATTTTTTCTCTTAAATATTGTTTTAGAGCTCTTTTCCGTAATACAAATAACGAACACTAATATAAAATGTTAAGAAGTGTACGATTTTTTTGTTAACGTTTGCATATATTTAATGAAAATAATTTTTAAATTTCTTATTATTTACCTTAAAAAAAATTCCCAAAAAGATTGTTATTGCACTGAATATTGATAAAGCTAGAATTAATTTTTTTACTATCGAGAAGCTTGATGTACCATCACAACTCTCTTCAGAACTTTGCATACCATTTTCTTCTGTTTCTGTCGGTATAAGGGATGGAATTTTGTTACAATCAACGGTATTACTATCACAATAATGTTTTAAATTAATATAATCATTTGATAATGTAGACAATACTTGATAATAGGCGTCATCTTCAGTATTATCAGAATCGTCATTAAGTTCATTATATTTTTTAACAAATTTACTAGCATTTTCTAAATATGTCTTATTTTCTGTGTTGCTTCCACCAAGTTCAGTATATATGTTACATAATAGTTTAAATGCATCATAAATTTTAGACATATTTCCGATATTAGTACTCAACAATTTCTTTTTTCCATCTATGATTTCCTTATAATTTGTATATCCCGTATTATCTTGTAATGACGTACTACAATCTTGACCACTTTGTTTACAATTAGTATAATGCCTATTATTTTCTATACTTGTTTTGTAAAAATCATTTAGGTCCTTGATTCCGTCATACGTCTTTTGATTTAGTTTATAACTTAACCATATGATAATATATCCGACATTATTGATATTACTTTTTTTATTTTTCAGAAACAATTGCTCAAACAACCATAAGCATCCAGCATTTATTTTATCGAGATCAGTCTTACATTCTGTATCCTCTGACTCTTCATTAGAGCAGTAATCCTTAATATCCTGATTTTGATTAAAATCGACTGATTCATAGTTTTCTAAGTCATCGGGTAAATAGTTTCTCAATGTATCAAATTGTTCACACTAAGAAAACATTTTAAAAAGTATAATAAAAATATATGTTAATGAAATTTATAGATTATATAATATCGACAAATACAAGCAAATTTTATTAAAAAATGCAGATACCAGGGTTTTATCCATTGTAATTTTATTTTGTTTATAATATGTAGATTATGTAACATCATATTATTTTATATTTTTTACGCTTAATAAATGACAAAATAATTGAATATAGCATAAAATTGTCTATGGTTAAACACTTTATTATCATTTTTAATATTAATTTAAAGATAATATGGAACAATATAATAACTTTACGATAGTTAGATAAATTATCGTGTTTTGGGAATGTTTAATACATGTTTTACCATATGTGTATAGATACAATTTTACATAAATTGTTATCCTTAATAACACACATGAGCATTATTATAAAAATTAAAGCAACAATGTAACGAATTAAAAATACATCTCTTATACACATGCTTTAATATGGAAAATAAGCAACGCCATATCTTTTGTTTTAATATACTGCAAAAATCGAAAGAATTAAGAAACCCATTATTGCTATAATCCTTAAAGTATATAAATAGTTACTTTTTTAAATATATTAAATACGTATATACCATGTTTTATTCAAATTATTGTATTTTCAAAATAAATTGCATTTTCCCCTTTTTTAATTGCATATACTTAAATTTATATTGTTTTTATTTAATATATATCCATTCCAATTATAGTTAACATTTTCAATAACTTTATTTTTATTCTTACACATTCCGTTTTAGAAATATACTTTATTGGGTAATTTTATAATATATTTTGTCATCCTTTCCTTAAAACAAATATTAGCACTGAACCCATACTTATAAGCTTAAATAAGTCTTTAAATACATATTATTTTTAAAATAATGCTTAGTGAATATTAAACATATATACCTACTGATGATATTTTAAAGTATAATATAAAACTATGTTTAATTAGGTTCTTATATTGCACTTTAATAGGAGAGAGATAAGATATATTAGCTCTTTAATATATATATTTATATAAATATTTGCTAAATATTACACATAATTTTATCTTATATATTCTACTGTTATAGTTAATGTATATCATTCAAATAATTTATTAAAAATTCTATATTTTATGAATTCTATGGTAAAACAACGACAATATAATATGCGTTAATATGGAATAATAAAATGATATTTAACATAATTGATTCTTTAACAGTTTTTTTATTTATCTATTTTTTTTGAATATAAAACCCCATATTCAAAATTGAACCTTTAACAAAAACATAACATTAATACCATTATAATGTATTATTATTTGCCTTCTCTATAAAATTAATATCAGTATTTAATTATAAGAAGGTTTCACAATATATCAATATTTCAATATTAGTTATTGAATAATATTTTGCCAGTTTATATGTATAGGTATATAATGTTAATGTTATTCTATCTATCATATTATTTATAATTATTATAATAAAATATGATAAAAAATTTATTAATATACTTATATTTTATTTTTTAACAATTCTAAATGTAATATATTTATACTTAAAAACTATAAAGATTAAAAATCAAAGTGACTAATATAATATTATACCTTTATGGTAAATAAATTAATGTATATATAAGTATCTCTATTGTTTGAATTTAAAACATTAGCATAAAATGATACTATACATAATTGTTATTTTAAAGGATAGTATACATATATCTATAATTTAATTTTTTATTAATATGCATATTTTTATTGATTACTAAAAATGTTAGAACCATAACAATCTTTTATAGACTATGTTACGTTGTCGATTCTCGATCGATATTTATGAATCTATATTTTATGTTTATCTATTATTAAAGTTCAGTTGTATAACATGATTTAAATTAAAATAAATATGATACAAGTTATAAGTTTTACTAAATAAAATTTTCATAAAATAAAGAAACATATGATTATATTCATAATTGAATATAGATTTGGGTTATCAAGGTTTATATAATAGGCAATTGTGATAAAGCATAATATAAATTAATATATAATCAATATCTATATTAATATATGCAATATAGACATTTTATTTTAATCATATTAAATCGGTATAAACACACAATTGTATATATTATACTTTATGGGGAATATGGTATGTGACCTCTTTCATATTATATTATTCCCCTTATGGTTGTATATTTGGACTTTTGAACTTCTTATTGAAATTAAACATACGGAATGATACATATATTTAATTAGTGTTCGAATTATAAAAAATTAAATGCAATGTAATACATAGCCCTAACCCGAACGTGGGTTCCACAAACATAACTTCAACCCCCACAACATAAAAACTATATAAAAATTATTCACATATTTTGATCAAAAATTATTTTTAAATAGATAGATTCTTAGATATATCAACCATTATTACTATTCCTGAAATAGTCAATCTCTTTGAATCATATTTTATTGATTCATTTTCTTCTTTATATTTTTTATTTTTTCTCTTAATTTTTGTTTTTGAAATCGTTTCCGAAATCCAAATAACGAATACTAATATAAAATGTTAAGAAACATATGATTTTTTTGTTAATGTTTGCATATATATAATGAAAATAATTTTAAAATTCTTTATTATTTACCTTGTAAGAAATTCCTAAAAGAAATGCTATTACACCAAATATCGATAAAACTGTAAATAATTTGTTTGTTACCGATGAACTTGATGATGTATCTTCAGAACTTTGTATAATTTGTTGTGCAGAATTTTCTGTTTTTTCTATCGGTGGAAGAGGTGAAGATTTGAAATGATTACTATTGTTATATTTATTCTTAAAATTATCATAATCTTTTGATAAAGTAGACAATAGTTCTTTATAGTAATTATTATTAGTAATAACAGAATCTTGATTCATTTCTTTATATTTATTAATAAATTTATTAGCATTTTTCGAACAGTTTGAGCAATATGGTGTTCTATCATCAAATTCAACATACATTTCACATAATAATTTAAATGCTTCATAAAATTTAGATATAATATTTTTATCCATATCCAAAAAATATGTTTTTTTATCTATAAGCTCCTTATAATTGCTATACTCTGTAACACCATTTATAGAATTTTTATACCTATTATTATTTATAGTTGTTTTATAAAAAAATTGTAGATTGTTATCATTTCCTGTTTGTTCCTTTAGGTTTAACATATAACTTAACCATATCAAAATGTAATCAACAATATTGATGTTACTATTTGCAACAGACTTAAAAAATTCAGAACTCCCAAATATTTGCTTAAAAAGATATAAACATCCACCATCAATTCTTTCGAAATCACTTTCACACTTATTACGATCACAATAACTATCTAAAAAATTTTTTTCTTTAAATTGATAGTTATTACCACTGTCCAATTCATCAGGAAATTTTTCCCATATACTCCTAAACTTTTCACACTAAGAAAACATTTAAAAACAAATATTATAAATGTATATTATTGAACATTTGATTAAAATAAATTTTAATGATATTTATATGTAATACAATATCAAAAATGCATATACCACTTCTTTATTCATTATAATGGAATTTTATTTTTGATTTGTAAATTGAGTAAAATAATGCTGTTTTATATACACTCCCCCCAATATGTGACGCTAATACTTTGGCCCTATATATAACAACTGTCTGTAGTTAAATATATTATAAGTTTTTCAATAATTAAATTAATATAGAATAATAAAATGATATTATTACTAAAGGAACGTTTTATTTCTTTTTGTGACAATTATTTAAATTACCTTAAATAGAGGGTTGCTTAATACATTTTAGTTAAATATAAATACGATGCATTTTATAAAAAAAATGCTATTCTTACTAGCATCTGGTAAAACTTTGTTATAAAAATATATATACTTTTATAAATAATTTAAAGTATGTTTAAACATAGAAAAGGAATATATTTATATTTTATGTTTTAATGATTGTTCTTCTAAAACTTAAATACTGCATGA
Source organism: Plasmodium yoelii (assembly GCF_900002385.2). Lineage (NCBI taxonomy): Eukaryota > Apicomplexa > Aconoidasida > Haemosporida > Plasmodiidae > Plasmodium > Plasmodium yoelii. The sequence goes on along the minus strand of NC_036181.2, from coordinate 1,884,005 downwards.
ATATAAAAAATAAAATGTTCTATTATTACTATAATCCTTAAAAGTATATAAATAGTAATTTTTTTAAATATATTAAATTTTTATATACTTGTTTCTTATAATATATAATATAGTTTTATCTAAAATTATAACATTTACAAAATAAGTTGCATTGTTCCCTTTTTTAATTGCATATAAATAATTTTAATATTATTTTATTTAATATAGATAACTTTACAATCTATGTTAATGAGTACAATAACTTTATTTTTATTCTTATATAATTAAATTTAGAAATATACCTTATTATATAATTTTATAATATATTTTGCACATCTTTCTCACGGTTTAAAACGACAATTAGCACTGGTCCCGTATTTATAAGCTTAAATAAGTATTTTAATGCATATTATTTTTAAAATCATACTTAGTATATATTAAATATTAAAATATAAATAAGTGTTGATGCAAATTTAAATTATAATAGAAAACTATGTGTAATTAGGTTGGTATATTTTAAATTTAGATAGGAGAGATAAGGGAAGTATGCTTTTATAAGACAATTATGTAGCCATATAAGATTTACCTACTCTATATAACTAATTATGTCTTGTATTCCTTTGACATTAAAGCTTTAAATTATGTATATATATTAAAATTATTCATTAAAAATAACTTATAATTATTTTCTAAATATATAGTTTGTTTTTATATTTTATAATAAACTATATTTAGTTCTATGATGAAAAACTATAAAATTATTAATATTATTTTTCTTGGTATTGTTAATTCTAATATTAGCACATTAACAAAATACTGTTAGAATTGTATTATTTCATTTGATGTTTTGTGCATACAATTTTAATTTTATCATACCTTTAATAATATATATAATTAATTTATAGCCATATAACTGCATCAAATAAACATAATATATTTGTCCATATTTAATACTTTATCTATTGTTATTACTATTATTAGTGTTAATGCTATATCACTGTATAGTACAACGAAATAATTAATTCACTCAAGAAGAATACTTTAATCAAATTATTATTTTTCCTTGTTTCATAGTTTTTAAATTAAGCATTCTAGAACATATATTATTTCGCAATAGCAATATATTTAATTATATATTTGTGAATTTGTATATATATAATAACCTAATACAAATATTATTAGTTCAAATTAATTATTACATACTTTTCATATATACTTTTTATTAATATATAATTGTATATGCTTCCTAAATTTAACATATTTCAGTATTATTTATTGGTATAGCATTTTACTAGTTTATATGTATAAGTATATAATAATAACGCATTATATCTATGGTATTATTTATAATTATTAGAATAAAATATGATATTAAATTTTATTAATATATTTATATTTTTTCTTTTAACTATTTTAAATATAATATATTTCTAATTCATATATACTTCAAAACTATAAAGCTTAAAATAAATAGTGATTAATCTAATATTATACCTTTATAGTAAATAAATTAATGTATATAGAACGATTTCTATAATTTGAATTTAAAACATTAGCATAAAATGAAACTATATATACTCAAAAGTTAAAAGGATAATATGCCTACATCTATAATGTAATTATTTATTAATATGTACATTTTTATTTTATTACTAAAAATATTAGATATATAAAACATATTTTATAGATATCGTTGTATTGTCGATTTTATATCGATATGTATGAATCTATATTTTATAATTATCTATTATATATTAGTACTGTGCTTATTAATATCCAAAACACATATATTAATTCGAATATATATTGTAATGTGGACAAATATTTCAAACGAATATAATTATAATTCATACCATCATATATAATAATATTATACAGTTCGTTTATCAAAATATAATTTAAATTAAAAAAAATGATACAAATAATTTTTTCTAAATAAAATGTTTTATCAAACAAAGAAACATATTATGTTATGCATAATTCAATATAATTATGATTAACAAGCTTTATATAATAAATAATTATGATATATCATAATATGAATTAATATATGCAATATAGACATTTTTTTTAATCATATTAAATCGATATGAACACTAAATTATATATATTATAAATTATGAAAAAATGTTATACAACCCCATTCATATTAGCTTATACCCCTCCTTGGTTGCATATTTAAACTTCATCTCGTGATTAAACATATGGGATGGTACATATATTTAATTAGTATTCAAATTATAAAAAATTAAATGCGATATAATACTTAGCTCTAATCCCAATATGGGTTCCACAACATAAAAACTATATAAAAATTATGCAAAAATTACTTCGAAATAGACAATTTCTTAAAATAAATCAATCGTCATATTCAGAATAATTTATTAATGATCAGTTTTCTTCTTTATTTTTTTAGCTTTTCTCTTAATTTTTGTTTTTGAAATCGTTTCCGAAATCCAAATAACGAATACTAATATAAAATGTTAAGAAGCATACGTTTTCTTTGTTAATGTTTGCATATATATAATGAAAATAATATATAAATATTATATTTTTAAATTCCTTATTATTTACCTTATAAGCAATTCCCAAGAAAATTGGTATTGCAACTAATATCAATAAAATTGGAATTAATTTGCTTGCTATCGAACTTGATGTAGCTTCAGAAATTATTTTTTTTATATCTGGAGTGGATGGGAATTTTTCACATTTTTTTTTTAAATTGTCATAATCAGTTAATAAATTAATCAATACATAAAAATAGCGGATATCTTCACCAATGTTATGATCTATGATAATTTTTTTATATGTTTCAACAAATTGATTAACTTTTTCAGAAGATTTCTCACAATTTGAGTCGTTTGTATCAAACTCAATATATATGTCACATAATGTACTAAATGCATCATATAATTTAGATATAATGCTCATATCCATACTCAAAATATAATTATTTTTATCTATAAGATCCTTATAACCATTATAACCAACAATATAATCTATATTATTATTATTATACTTATCACCTTCATTTATATATTTATTATAAAAACTCGATCTATTGCCAGCTTCATTACTTTCGATCAGGCTTAACACATAACTTAACCATATCAAAATGTATTGAACAATATAGATGTTTCCTTTTGGATCCTTTTCAAACGTAGACTTATCCTTAAAGAATTCATCAAAAATATGTAAACATCTAGCATTAACTTTATCGGTATCATCAACACAATTTCCATTAGTACAGTGATCTTTGAAATCTACATCATCTGTAAATTGATAGGTTACACCCTTGTCCGAATTGGAAATCACGTTCCTTAAAGGAGCGAACGTTTTACACTAAGAAAGCAGTTAAAAACAATTAATAAAACGCGAATTATTAAAAGTTTTATTAAAATAACGTTTAATGATATTTATATGTAATACAATATCAAAAAATGTAAAGGAAATTATTATTATTAAAAAATGCATATACCACTTCCGTATCCATAGTGATGGGATTTTATTTTTGATTTGTAAATTGAGTAGAATCATGCTATTTTATATACACTGCATCAAATATGAGACGCAAATACTTTAACCCTATATATAACTGTCTGTAGTTAAATATATTATAACTTTTTAATAATGAAATTAATATAGAACAATAAAATAATATTATTACAAAGAAACGTTTTATTTCTGTTTATGATAATTAGATAAATTACCTTAAATAGAGTGTTGCTTAATACATTTTTGATTAAATATAGATATGATGCATTTTATACAAGAAATTCATTCTTACTAACATTTTGTATAACTATATTATAAAAATGAATATACATTTATAATGAATTTAAAGTATGTTTGAACATAGAAAAGGAATATATTTATATCCTATTTTTTAATGATTACCCTTCTAAAACTTAAATACTGTGTAAATCTAAAAAATAAAAATTATATTATTACTATAATCCTTAAAATATATTAAATTTTTATATATTTGCTTCTAATACTATATACAATGCTTTATTAAAATTAAGGTATTTTCGAATTAAGTTACATCTACATTGTCTATGAAAATTAAATAATTTTATATTGTTTTTAATGAATGTAGATAATTCATAATCCATTTTAATGAACCCGATAACTTTATTTTTATTCCTATATACTTCAATTTAGAAGTATATCTTATTGGGCAAGTTTATAATATATTTTGCCATATTTTCCATTCTTTAAAACAATTTGCACTGAACTCGTACTTATAAGCTTAAATAATTCTTTGAATGCATGTTATTTTTAAAATAATGCTCAGTAAATATTAAAAATATATATCTACTGATGATATTTTAAAGTATGATAGAAAACTGTATTTAACTAGGTTGTTATATTACCTTTAAGAGGAGAGAGATAAGATATATTGCTATTTTAATATATTAATTTAAATAAATATTTTCTAAATGTTTTGCATAGTTCATTTTTATCTTATATATTTTATTGTTATAGTTATCAATGTATATACAATCAAATAATTTATTAAAAATACTATATTATATTAATTCTACAAAAAACAATAATAATATAATATTGAATAATAAAATGATATTTAATATTAATTAAATATTTAACAATTTCTCCATTAATCCATATTTTTAGAATATACAACTACAATTTCCAAATTGAATAATTAACAAATATATAATGTATTATTATGTCTTTTCGATCAAATTAATATTTAATTTATAAAGGTTTCACAATAAAACAATATTTTAATATTAACTATTTCTAATTTCTAGATTATATGTATAGGCATATAATAATGCATCATATCTATAATATTAAACTTTATTAATATACTTATATTTTATTTTTTAACTATTTTAAAATATAATATATTTATACCTCAAAATATAAAGTTTAAAAATTAATAGTAATTAATATAATTCTACCTTTATGATAAATTAAAACGTATGAAGGAACTTCTATTAATACAAGAAAATAATAGTAACTACAATTACAACTTCAAAAAATGTTAGAAGCATAACAATAATTTATAGATTATGTTATATTGTCGATTTTCGATCGATATTACATGTATCTATATTTTATGATTATCTATTATACATTAGTAGTGTGTTTAATTAACATTAAAAATATAATCATTAATATGAAGGTATATTGTAATGTAGATGAATATTCAAAACTAATCGAATTATAATATATACCTCATATATAATAATATTATACTGTTCGGTTATAAAAATACGATTTAAATTAAAATCAATATGTCACAAATAATACGTTTTTCTAAATAAAATTTTCATTAAATAAAGAAACATATTATGATATGCATAATTAAATATAGCCACATATTAACTTTTATATAGGCAATTATGATGTAGCATAATATGAATTAATATATGTAATATAGTTATTTTACTTTAATCATATTAAATCGACACAAACACACAATTGTATATATTATACTTTATGGGAAATATGGTATGTACCCCCTTTCATATTAGATTATTCCCCTTTTAGTTGCATATTTGAACTTTTGATTTCATCTTGTGATTAAACATATAGGATAGCACATATATTTAATTAGTATTCAAATTGTAAAAAATTAAATGCAATATAATACTTAGCCCTAACCCGAATATGGGTTCCACAAAATAAAAACTATATAAAAATTATGCAAAAATTACTTCGAAATATACAATTTCTTAAAATATATCAACCATTATTATTATTCTTGAAATAATCATTACTATTCGAATAATATATTAATGATCATTTTCTTCTTTATTTTTTTAGCATTTCTCTTAAATGTTGTTTTTGAGATCGTTTCCGAAATCCAAATAACGAATACTAATATAAAAAATTAAAAAAATGTACGATATTTTTGTTAAAATTTGCATATATAATGAAAATAATTTTAAATTTCCTTATTATTTACCTTATAAGAAACTCCCAATAAAATTGATGCTGCAACAAATATAATTGCAATTGTAATTATTATATTTTTTGTTACTGAACTTCGTGGACAAGCTACAAATGGTGAGACATAATTACATTTATCACTATATTTACTTTCGAAAATTTTATAATCATTTGATAAACTAGACAATAGTTTATAATAAGAACTTCCTTTATTAATATCTAAAGCATTTTTAAGTCTTTCATATTTTTCAACCAATTCTCCAGCAGTTTCTAAACATGTCTTGCATTCATTATTTTCTTCTGGATCAAATTCACTATACATGTTACATAATGATTTAAATGCATCATAAAAATTAGATATATCTTTAATATCTATATTCATCGATCTTATTTGTTTTTCTATAATATTCTTATTAATCTTATTATCAGTAGATATATTATCCTTATATTGACTATTTTCTTCTATATAGAAACTATAAAAATTGTTTAATGTGGTGGTTTCACTTTCTGTTTTTTGATTTAGTCTATAACTTAACCATAAAATAGCGTATTCAACAAGTATATCACCATCTATAGTATCATCATCAAGCGTATTTAGTAACATTATAAAACCAGAGATAATCTTTTCGTCATCACTACTACAGTTACTATTAGGGCAATAATAATTTAATAAATCCACATCAAAAATTTCTCCCGAGTTGTTCGGATCATGATCAAAAGATTTATCGACCAAATTAATTGATTCACACTACGAATATATTTTACGAATTAAACAAAAAAATGTATTAATATAAATGTTACTAAAATTAAAATTAATATAATTTATAGGAATACAACATACGAATAATATAAGAAAAATGATATATACCACTTTAGAAGACATTATAATGAAATTCTGTTATAATTTGGAGATTATGCGGGGTGATGTTATTTATATATGTTGTATTTACTTAAGCTCTTTATGTAGCAGTTATCTTTCGTTAGACATATTATTCTTAATTTTAATTTCATATAAAATAATAATACATTAGTATTACTAAAATCATATTATACTTATTTTATGACATTTAGCTAAATTAACTTAAATAGAGGGTTGCTTACACATTTTGCCATATGTATATATGATGCATTTTATACAAACAATACAATTCTTACTAACATTTGGTATAACTTTATTATAAAAATGGATATACTTTTATAATGAATTTAAAAAATATATACTTATACATATGTTTTAATATCGAAGATAAATGACGTCATAAAACTTAAATAATGCACAAATATATAAATTTAAGAAAGTTATTATTATTAAAATCCTCAAAGTATATAAATAGTAATTTAATAATATAGACTAAATACTTATATACCTGTTTCTTATAATATATAATACAGTCTTTTCTAAAATAACACTTACAAAATAAGTTGAATTGTTCAGTTTCTATGCAAAATACATAAATTTATATTGTTTTTAATGAATGTAGATAAATTAAAAAATAATTTTAATGAGTCCGATAACTTTATTTTTATTCCTACATATTCCAATTTATAATTATACCATTTGGATAATTTTATAATATATTTTACGCATAATTTCCACGGTTTAAAACGACAATTAGCACTGAACCCGTATTTATAATCTTAAATAAGTCTTTAAATGCCTATCGTTTTTAAAAGCATACTTAGTAGATATTAAATATTAACACATAAATAACTATTATGTAAATTTTAAAGTATGATAGAAAACTATGTTTGATTATATCATTATTTTACCCTTTAATAGGAGAGAGATAAGATATATTGCCTTTAATATATATATTTATATAAACATTTGCTAAATATTATACATAATTTTATCTTATATATTCTACTGTTATAGTTAATGTATATCATTCAAATAATTTATTAAAAATTCTATATTTTATTAATTCTATGGGAAACAGCGACAATATAATATGCATTAATATGGAATAATCAAATGACATTTAACATGAATTGAGTCTTTAACCATTTCACCATTGATTCATATTTTTAAAATATAAAACCACATATCCCAAATTGGATCTTTAACAAATATATAGCAGTGATACCTTTATAATGTATTATTATGTGTCTTTTCGATCAAATTAATATTTAATTGTATTCAGTTTCCACAATAAAACAATATTTTAATATTAATTATTGGTATAGTATTTTATTATTTTATATGTATAAGCATATAATAATAACATTGTTTTGTCATATTATTTACATTTGTTAAAACAAAATATAACATTAAATTTTATTAATATAATTATATTTTGTCTTTTAACTACTTTAAATATATATTTCCAATTTGTATATACTTCAAAATATAAAATTTAAAAATTAATAGTGATTAATCAAATATTATATCTTTATAGTAAATAAATTAATGTATATAGAACGATTTCTATTAATATTAATTAAAAATTGAACATAAAATGATACTATATATAATCGAAAGTTAAAAGGATAATATACATATATCTATAATTTAATTTTTATGTATTACTAAAAATGTTAGATGCATAAAACATCTTTTATAGGTATTGTTGTTGAACCTCGATCGATATTTTATGAATCTATATTTTATGACTACCTGTTATATATTGGTAATATGTTTAATTAATCTTAAAAACATACATATTAATATGAAGATATATTATAATGTAGGCAATTGTTCCAAATGAATCATCTTATAATAATACCCAACCTCATATATAATGCTATTATTACATTTCAATTGGCATAGTATAATTTAAATTAATTGTAGCACAAATTATAAGTTTCACTAAATAAAATTTTAATCAAATGAAGAAACATATTATGTTATACATAATTCAATATAACCACATATTAACAAGTTTTATATAATAAATAATTATGATATATCATAATATGAATTAATATACACAATATAGACATTTTATTTTAATCAAATTAAATCGACATGAACACTCAATTATATGTATTATAACTTATGAATAAATGTAATGTAGCCTTTTTCATATTAATGGCAATGCTCCTTTGGGAGTACATATTTTTAATTTCATCTCTTGATTAAGAATACGGGATGGTATATATATTAAATTAGTGTTTAAATTATAAAAAATTAAATGAGATATAATACTTAGCCCTAACCCGAATATGGGTTCCAAAACATAAAAACTATATAAAAATTATGCAAAAATTATTTATTTCCCAATAAACAGCTTCTTAACATATATTATTTGTCATTTTCTTCTTTATTTTTTTTATTCTTTCTCTTAAACATTGCTTTTGAGATCGTTTCCGAAATCCAAGTAACGAATACTAATATAAAAATTTAAAAAAATGTATAATTTATTTATATTCACAAATTAATCAGTGCTGAATATATTGTTTAATTGACTTATTATTTACCTTATATGCAATTCCCAAGAAAATTGATACGGCAACAAATATAAATGCAATTGGAATTAGTGTCCTTTTTATTAAAAATTTTCGTGAATATGTTGGAAGTAATGGAAAGTTGCTAGATTGAGCATCATTACATACATTTTTAAAATTATAATAATCATTTGATAATGTAGATAATAATTGATTATAGGGGGTGTCTTTACCATTATTATAATCTTCATTAAGTTCATCATATTTTTCAACAAACTTTTTAGCATATTTCAAATAATTCTTGCAATCTGGCTGTTTTGCATCAAATATATTATACATATTACATAATTCATTAAATGCATGATAAAATTTAGACATATCTTTAATACCAATACTCATCAAATTTTGTTTTTTATTTATAAGATCCTTATAACTACTATAATCAGTAACACCATCTATTTTCTTATTATACTTCTCATCATTATTTATATATTGATTATAAAAATCATTTAGATTGATGATTCCCTCATGTGATTTTAGGCTTAATATATAACTTAACCATATGATAATGTACTCAACAATATTGATATTATTTTTTGAATTAATATTAAACGCGTCAGAAGTCCCAAAGAGTTCATTAAACAAATGTAAAAACACAGCATTAATTTTATCGAGATCACTACCACATATTTTATTATTACAATATTCTTTGAAAAGGACATCACTTATAAATTTATAAATTCTACTATTCGGTTCATATATAAAATTCGTCCTTACATAAACGAACTTACGCCACTAAAAAAACATTTAAAAAAAATGATTAGAAATGTGCATTACTGAAAATATTATTAAAATAAAGTTTAATGATATTTATATATAATACGATATCAAAAAGTGTAAAGGAAAACATTTTTATTAAAAAAAATGTATATACCATATGTTCACTCATTATAATCAGGTTTTATTTTTGGTTTGTAAATTGAGTAGAAGCATGTTCTTTTATATGTACTGCACCAAATATGTGACGCAAATACTTTAACCCAATATATATCAGCTGTCTGTAGTTAAATATTTTATATGTTTTTCAATAATTAAATTAATATAGAATAATAAAATAATGTTATTACTAAAGAAACGTTCTATTTGTATTTATGCTAATTAACTAAGTTACCTTAAATAGAGAGTTGCTTAATACAATTTTTATTATATATATATGCAATAAATTTTATACAAAAAATGATATTCTTACTAACATCTGGTATATCTTTATTATAAAAATGGATATCCTCCTATAAAGAATTTAAAGTATTTTTTAACATAAAAAAGGAATATATTTATATCTTATGTTTTGATGATTGTCCTTCAAAAAATTAAATGCTGTATAAATCTAAAAGAATAAAAATTATATTATTACTATAATCCTTAAAATATATAAATAGTCTATTTTTTAAATATATTAAATATTTAAATACTTGTTTCTAATATTATATATCACTGTTTTATTAAAATTATAATATTTTCAAATTAAGTTATTTTACTTACATCTATATGCAAATTATATAAATTTATATTGTTTTTAATGAATGTATATAAATTCACAATTCATTTTAATCAGTTCTATAACTTTATTTTTATTCCTACATATTCCAATTTAGAAGTATTCTTTATTTAGTAATTTTATAACGTTTTCTATATTTTTCCACCGTTAAAGCGGCAATTAGCACTGAACCCGTATTTATAAGCTTAAATAAGTCTTTTAATGCATGTTTTTTTAAAATTATACTTAATAGATATTAAATATTAATATATAAATAACTATTGACGAAAATTTTTAAGTATATATAAAACTATGTTTAATTATGTTGTTATATTGCCCTTTTAGATGAGAGAGATAAGATATATTTTCTCTTTTAATATATATATTTAGATAAATATTCGTTAAATCTTTTACATTGTTCATTTTTATCTTATATGTTTTATGGTTATTGTTATCAATGTATATACATTCAAATAATTTATTAAAAATTCTATATTTTATTAATTCTATGATAAAGAAATGCTATTTTAGATTAAAAAAATGACATTTCATTAAACACTTATAATAGAATATGCGTTAATATAGAATTATAAAAAGACATTAACACTAATTGAGTCTTTAGTTTTTTCTCCATTTATCCAAGTTTTTAAAATATAAAACCATATATCCCCAATTGAATCTTTAACAAAATATATAACATTGATACCTATGTAATGTATTATTATGTGTCTTTTCGATAAAATTAATATTTAATTATATGAAGTTTCCACAATAAAGAAATATTTTAATATTGGTTATTAGTAGAATATTTTACTAGTTTATATATATAGGCGTATAATAATAATGCTATTCTATCTTCCATATTATTTATAATTATTAGAACACAATATGATATGAAATTTAATTAATATACTTATATTTTTTCTTTTAACTATTTAAAATATAATTTATTTATACCTAAAAACTATAAAGTTTAAAAATTATAGTTAATAATTTAATATTATACCTTTATAGAAAATAAATTAATGTATATAAAGCAAATTTTATTAATACTAATTAATTTTAATACAAATATAAAGGGAATACAAAAAGATAATAGTATCTACAATTAAAACTTAAAAAATATTATATATAGTGTGATTTTTGTTGTATTACAAAAAATGTTAGATGCATAACAATCTTTTATAGACTATGTTATATTGTCGATTCTCGATCGATATTCATGAATTTATTTTTTATGATTATCTATTATATATTATTAGTGTGTTTAATTAACATTAAAAATATAATCATTAATATGAAGGTATATTATAATGTAGGTAATTGTTCCAAATAAACCGAATTATAATTTATACCATGATATATAATAATATTATACAGTTCGGATATCAAAATAAAATTTAAATTAAAATAATTGTGATACAAATTAGAAGTTTTCCTAAATAAAATATTTTATCATATAAAGAAACATATTGTTTTATTCATGATTCAATATAGCTCTGGGTTAACAAATCTTATATAATAGATAATAATGGTTCTTATGTATATTAGCCAAAAATAGTAATAAAATATATATGAACTAATTAGACATAAGTATTATAGCTTATAAATATGTTATGCGATCCCTTTCATATTTGCGTATGCCCCTTGTTTGTTGAATATTTGTAACTTTTGAACTTCATCTCGTGATTAAACATACGAGATTGTACATATATTTAATTAGTGTTCAAATTATAAAAAATTAAATGTAATATAATACTTAATCCTAACCCGAATATGGGTCCTACAAACACAATCCTGACCCACAACATAAAAACTATATAAAAATTATGCAAAAATTATGATCAAAAATTGCCTATTTCCAAATGGACAGCTTCTTAAAATATATCAATCATTATTAATCTTCGAATAATATATTAATGATCAGTTCTCTTCTTTATTTATATTCACAAATCACTCATTGCTGAATATATTTTTTAATTGACTTATTATTTACCTTATAAGAAATTCATAAAAAAATTTCTATTGCAATAAATATTGATAAAACTATAAATAATTTGTTTGCTATCGACGAACTTGATGAAATAACTTCAGAAGTTTGTGTTTTTTCTATCGTTGGGAAGGATGAAAGCTTGGAACAATTAACACTACTGCATTTTTTTTAAAATTATTATAATCAGTTGATTAAGTAAACAATACTTGATAACATGGACTATCTTCAGTAATATTGGGATCTTTGTTAAGTTCTTCATATTTTTCAACAAATTATTTAGATTTTTTTAAATAATTTTTGCAATCTGTATTTTCTTTTTTATACTCACTATACATATTACATAAATATTAGATATAATTCTCATATCCATATTAATCAAATCTTTTTTTTTATTTATAATATCCTTATAATCAGTAGCATCTTTTATAGCCTTATTATACTTTTCATCACTATTTATAAATGTACTATAAAAATATTTTAGATTGTTGGTTCCATCATTATTCTTTAGGCTTAACATACATCCTACCAACATCAGAATGTATCCAACATACTCCTTATTGTTATTTTTAAAATTCATTATGTTTCCAGGAATTTTGTATGCTTCAATAAATAAATGCATACACAGAGGGTTAAGTTCATCAAAAATCCTGTTACATTTATATTTTTTTGATTCTCTACCAAAAGGGGAATACCAAATGTAAGGTTCATTTTTCGAACGTATTGTATCCAAATAAAATTTGTCTTTATTAAAAAGATGATCAACATTTTGAAATATCATACAGTAAGAAAATTTATTAAAATAAAGTTTAATAATAATATACAGGCAATATATCATATAAAATTTAAGGTGATCGTTTTTATTTAAAAATAATGTATTTACCACTTAGACATTGTAATGAAATTTTGTTTTTAATCTGCATATTAAATGACATCGTATCATTTTTATATAAAACCTATATACTATACCAAAATAAGTTATACAATTACGTGTCTTTCTATATAAAATTTTTAGTTAATCATATTGTTAATCTTAAATTAGTATATAATATAGTAGTGTATGGGGAATAACATATTTATTTTTATGATAGTTTAGATAAATCTTCTAAATTTTCATTCTTTTGAAAAGCTTTGATCATATGCATAATATCATTACACATATCTATATAATCTCGGAATAATAATGTATATCATTGTATTTGTAGGTTTACATATGGGGACAAGATGTATTATATATTAGTTTTAATAAAGTGATTCCAACCTTATATGACTGTAAATATATAAAAAAATAAAAATGTATTATATCTCATTATTCAATATAATTTATTGATATTCGTTATTATTTTGTAAGGAATATTATATCTTTTAGTATTAGCTCTAGTAAATATGACATACATTTTATTTAAATTATAATACTTAAATATTAACTTAGTGTTATTTATTTTTCTAAATATATTACACATGGTTTTATATCTGTTTAATTTATCCATATTAATTAAAAGCATTTTTCATAATGTGCAATAAGTTTGTTTTCACCCTAATATTCCTTTATACACAAATACATTTAATGAATAATTTCGAGTGGGGTATTTTATGTATCTTTACAGAATTTAAAAAAACAAATAATATTCAGTTAGACTAATCGAGGTGATTATAAACTTAATAAACCACAGTATATAATTTCGATTTGTAATAATAGTTTGTATATTATACTTTCCATTATTTTAACCATTAACAAATAAGAAAACTTATTATAGTCTATAAAATGAAGTTGTTTTCATATATTTTTCTTAAACCAATTATTTCTTAATTTTAGAATTTATTCATACATTAGTTTAATAATCAATTCATTTGGAAAGCAATATAACATGGTTTTACTTTTTCTTTTGTAATTTTCTGACAATGACCTAAGTAAATATTATATATTGGATATTTTCTAACAAAATTATATTTAATAATAGGAAAATGTTCATTCAAAGGAAACTATATAATTGCTAATAGAATTAATAATACATGATTTGATAGTGTTAATACTAATATCATCACATTAAAGCTTAAATAAATGTTGCAATATTTCATGTGATATTTATGCACACAATTTTGATTTTGTCACCCGTTTAATAATATATATAATGGATTTACACCCATATAGGTATATCAAATAAACATAATGCATTTGTCCGTATTTAATAATATATTCATCTAATATTGTTGTTGTTTTGGTTATAGCATTGTATACTACTGTGGCATAATTAATGCACTCAATATAATTAATTTAAATAAATGCAGAATATTTTCATGATTCGTGTATGTATAATAGAAAAAATATAATACTCAAACATATTAATTGGAATATAATTTTCCCATAGTATTTGCATTATTATATAATTATATTATTTTCTTGAAGTAAATAATATTTTTATGTTTAGTCAATAACACAATATTTTATATGTACATATATTCGAATAATAACCCTAATTCTCTATACCCAATTTTTTAATTTTTATAAAAATTATTAAAAACAAAATACATTAAGAAATTTTATTAATATACTTATATATTTCATTTTATTTAATTTAAAATATGATATATTTCATAGTTATATATATAACAACAAACCTTAAATGTTGATACGTTATATAATATTAAAATTTTATGCCAAATAAACAAATAATATAAAACAACTTATATTCATGTAAATTAAAATTTAAAAGAAGCATAAAATATTTAAATACAAAAAAATGAGCATTATTTATATTAAATTTTAAAAAAGTTATTATACATACACTATAATGTATTTTTGATATGAATACATGTATTAAGTATAATAACAAATTCCACATTAGTAATATCATTTGCATAAAATATTCATGTTGTGTTTTAATCATATTTAAATTGTAAGGACAAATCAAATATGAGTATTATATTTTATGAAATATGTTTCCTTTATGGGAATCTATAATATTAATATTCATTTCCTGTTTGTGTTAAAATATTCTTCACATAGATGCTTCAAATTTTGGAATATGACATGTATATTTTTTATTTTTTATAATGTATTACTATATATATTTAAACTGTGTTTTCTATTATAATCGAATTTAGAAAACTTTCATAGACAAATAAATATTATCACATTATAAAAAATTAAATAAAAATATAACTCAAAACCCTGCCATATAATTTTCCTCTATATGTTTCTATATACTTAATAATATCATTATCTTATCACCTCAATTTATAATTATCCCATTGGTTATTTTCGATGAATGCATTTCAACTTTTCGGTATTATTTTCATCACACATTTTTCTGATCTTTTTCATTTTTTTTTTTTTTTTCTCCTTTTTTCTCCGCCCAAATCCTAAACACTAACATAAAAATAGTAAAAATATATAGTTATTTGTCTTTTATGTATACATAAAATATGTAGTAATACATATTTTTTAATTTTCTATTTAATAATTTTTTATCTATTTACCTTATACATAACTGCTAACATAACGAGTATTGCAATAACTATAAATGAATATAAAATTAATTTGCTTTCTTTAAATAAATTTACTGGAAATCCTTTTTCAAATATGCCATTTTGTACCTTGATTTCAGATATGTCTCTTTGTACGTTGATTTCCGAAGGAATTTGCCCAATTTCTTGATAATATGTTATATTGATAGAATCCTTTGAGGAATCTTTAGGAGCTAGAATTGGTGTTAATTGTTCAGTTGCAATTATTTGTCCTTTACTTTCAGTTTCACTTATTTTGCCTTTATCTTCAAGATTTGTTTCGTGGATTCCACCTTCAGAATTTATTTCTTGGCTTCTACTTTCAGGTTCTTTTTCTTGGCTTACACCTCCAGGATTTGTTTCGTGGCTTCCACCTTCATGTTGTTTTCCATGGTTTTCATCAGTTTTTTTGTCAATAGATTCTGTCGATGAAGATAAGGGCATTTCTGATGGGCTATCAGATGGAGGTAAATCATCTTCCGAATCTTCTAGTTGAATGCTATTATCAACTGATGGTAATGTAACAGTTACTTTATTTGATTGAGTAATTAAATCATTAGCAACATTATTAAATACAGAATAACCCTTTGTTAAGCTAGTTGATGCACTTTCATATAAACGATTTCCATATTTAGTAAGGTTTTTATAAAAAGATGAAACATGCAGTTTATAGAAATCATATAAAACATTCGTTTGTGTGATTTTTTTTATAGTTTCATAGCTCGTCAATGAGTTTTCTTGTTTATATGCAGGTTGTGTCAGATTCTCTATATTTTGTGCCCCTGGCTGTGATAGTGTCTGTGATTCTGACTGTGATACTGTCTGTGGTACTGGCTGTGATATTGTTTGTGATTTTATATGTGATCCTAGCTGGGGTTCTGGTCCTGGCTCTTGCCCCAGCTGTGATTCTATCTGTAGTTGTGATTCTAACTGTGTTGGTGATTCTGTCTGTGGTTGTGATTCTGTCTGTGGTTGTGGTTCTGGGTGTGTTGGTGGTTCTGGATGTGTTGATGATTCTGTCTGTGTTGGTGATTCTGGCCGTGGTTGTGGTAATGGTGGTGATTCTGAATGTGGTTGTGGTTGTGGTTGTGGTTGTGGTTGTGGTTGTGGTTGTGGTTGCGATTCTGGTGATGGTGGTGGTTGTGGCTGTAATTTCGGTTCTAATTGAGGTAGTTCTTGAGATAGTGCTTGATCTTTTGTTTTCGGTGACAAAATTTCTTTTGTTGTTTCTATAGAAATTCCTTGAAATTTTCCATTATTTTCTGGTTCATTTCCTGAAATTTTTGATGCACCTTCTGAAACTGATTGTTCCTCTCTTTGGATTGATCTTTGATCCACTGTATTTTGTAGTTTGGTGGGTTCTACAATATTCTTCTCTTCGGTTTTATGATCTTTTTGCTCCTCTTGAGTGTTGTTTTCCTCCGGAATTTCGGATATATCCTCATCTTCCAATTGATCATTTGGATCATCGAAGTCAAATATGTTTAAATTGTCCGTAGAATGTGAATCTTTTTCATTCATTTTTGTAAGTTCTAGAAGACGTTTTTCTATCTTATTTTTTTTATCAGTATCATTCTCAATAGCCAAAGTTCTAAAGTCGTCATATATTTTTTTTAATTTGTCCAATAGATGTAGCTGTGAATCATGTTTAGAAAAGGCCTTGTAAATTTTTCTATATTGATTAAGACACTTGACAGAATACGTATAAATTTTCTTATGTTTTTCATTATTATTATTATAATATGAAATTATATTGCATATATGTTTAAGTAACGTATACAATTCATTCATATACCTAAGATTAGTATCTTTCACACCTCTTACATCATTTAAAATATCCCATTGTCTAAAATTCCCCATAGATGTCTCTAAATATTTTTCATAAGCCGAACTTAAAGTAATTTTATTGACGTCGGCATTTTTTCTGTTTTTAGCTATCTTAAATAAATTATGAGCTAACCACATCATAAAATGTTCATAATAACCGCTTTCTTGATTGTAAAAATTTGTAAACAAATACATGCTCAAGGCACCAATACTTTCAGCCCTATTTGAGCATGGTTTATTATTGGGGCAATATTCACGATATTCTGGCGAGTTGTTAATTTTTGTTTGTATCCCAGTACTACCACTCAAAATTTTATCAGCTTCAAGAAATAACTCACACTAAGAAAATTATATATAAATTAATAAAAATATGTATTCATACAAAATTTGTTGAATAAAATTTAATGTTATTTGTAGACAAATCAAACACAATAAAATTACTTACCACTGTTTCGTCGTCCATTGTAATGAAATTTTGTTCTTTATATGTAGATTGACATCATATTGTTTTTATATAAAATATATATCCTGTAAATGATTCTCCTATATCACATTTATAGTATTAAACCCATTGAAAATTTTAATAATAATTTAAAATTAATATGGAATAATAATACAATAATATTAATAGAGCAATGTTATATTTACTTTTATTATCATTTACTAAATTGTCTTAAATTATGGTTGATTTAATACATATTTAACCATATGTATATATAATACAATTTATGCATAAAATCAATATTACTAATAATATTATACATAATCAATTTTATTATAAAATATTAAGGAATTTTATAATGAATTTAAAAAATATATACATAAACATATGCTTTAATATAGAACATAAACAACGTCCTAAAACTTAAATACTGTATAAATCAAAAAATTAAGAAAGTTGTTATTAAAATCCTTAAAAATATATAAATTTTCATTTTTTAAAATATATTAAATTTTTATATACTTGTTTCTAATATTATATATCACTGTTTTATTAAAATTATAGTATTTTCAAATTAAGCTGCTACATGTTCTATCCAAATTACATAATTTTAATAGTATTTTTATTTAATATAGATAAATCCATAATCCATTTTAATGAGTCCGACAACTTTATTTTTATTACTATATACTTCAATTTAGAATTATACTTTATTGGATAATTTTACAACCAATTTTGCGTACCATGTCCACTGTTAAAACAACAATTAGCACTAAACCCGTTTTATTAAACTATTTATAAGTTTAAATAAGCCTTTGAACGTAAATAGTTTTAAAATAATAATTAGTAAATATTAAATATATAAAATATAAATAACTATTGATGCTAATTTTAAAGTATAATAGAAAACTATGCATAATTAGATTGTTATATTTACATTTTAAATAGGAGAGATCAGATAAGCGTGTTTTTTAAGATAAAACTGTTGTCATATAAGATTTACCTATCCTACATAGTTTAATTATGTTTTATATTTTTTACCATTAAAATTTTCAACTCATGTATACATTAAAAATAACTTATAATTATTTTATAAATATATAGTTTGCTTTTATATTTTATAATAAACTATATTTAGTTCTATGATGAAAAACTATAGAATTATTAATATTATTTTGCATGGTAGCGTTAATTCTAATATTGCAACATTAAAAAAACACCAAGCCAAAATTATAACATTTCATTTGATTTTTTGTGCATATAATTTTAATCTTATTACAAGTTTAATAGTATATATTAACGTATTTGAATCATATTAATTTAATGATTTTTTCGTATTTAATACTTGATCTATTGTTATTACTATTATGATGTTGTTTGTATATCATTGTATAGTACAACGAAACAATTAGTGCACTCAATAAAAATCCTTTAAATCAATGTACAATATTTCATAGTTTCATAGTTTTTAAATAAAATATTTTAAAATATATATTATTTCGCAATAACAATATATTTAAATTATAAATTTAGAGTTTTTATATATACAATAACCTAATAAAAATATTATTAGTTCAAATTAATTATTACATGCTTTTTCTGTATATTTTGCATTAATATATAATTGTATATACTTCCCAAATTTAACTTATTTCAGTCTTAGTCATGGATACAATATTATATATATATTAGAACAATAACGACATCCTATCTATCATATTATTTATAATTATTAGAAAAATTGTTAGAACAAAATATGATATGAAATTTATTAATATACTTATTTTTTTCTTTTAGCAATTTTAAAATATAATTTATTTATACCTCAAAACTATAAAGTTTAAAAATTAATAATGATTAATCTAATATTATACCTTTATAATAAATAAATTAATGTATATAGAACAATTTTTATAATTTGAATTTAAAACATTAGGATAAAATGGTACTATATATAATCGAAAATTAAAAGGATAGTATACATATATATATATAATGTAATTTTTATGTATTACTAAAAATGTTAGATGCATAAAACATCTTTTATAGACAACATTGTGATATCGATTCTCTGTCTATATTATATGAATCTATATTTTATGACTATCTATTATATATTGATAAGATGTTTAATTAGCAATAAAAATATACCCATTAACATGAAGGTATATTATAATGTAGACAATTGTTTCAAATGAATATAATTATAATTTGTATTCATTTATAAAAAAACATGGGCGTCAATATTACTACCAATAAATAATTTTTATAAAATTAACTGCACTTCTCAGATTAAATTAATTATTTTAATATTTAAAAATATAATAGATATGTTTTATATAAAAAACTATCCATTATCAAAGAAATTTTGTAAAGCAAATGGAAAAAAATATATATTTTTATATTATTTTCTTACTTTTATATTTTTATTTTAAATGATTGATTTTCTATCAGATAAAAACAGCATTGTTTTTTTCTATTATATATAAATGTAAGTATATATGTAATTCCATACGTAACGGGATGTCTTATAAATTTTAATTTGAGTTTAGTCAATTATAAAAATATAAAACTAGCGTATTCATAATGTTATATATTAAAAATATCATATATATAGTATAACTAAAATTATTTATTTTTAGACATTATAATATTAATGATATTTTTTATATTCATTATTGATGAAAACTTCTGTTATTGATGTCGTTTTGTAATTGAATTAATTAAATAAAAAATATATTAAACTTATAAATATGATAAAAATATGCATATTACCGTTTAAATAAATTGTTTTTGTACTTTATTGGAGAAAATCATTAGCTTCAATTTTAATTATACTTGTCCAGATTTTCAAGTTGTTAACTTTTAACTAAAAAAATGCTAATATATATTTTAATATTTTGTTTGTAAAGTTCCAAAATGAATAAGTTTTATATTCAAATTGTTTTGTTTCTTTTAACCATCTCCATATATATGAACAATAAAACCCTTGCAATTGAACTTGGTCCAGGAGAAGATGCAACACCCGAATCAACATATCATTATCTTACGTAAGACAATACAACAATATATATATATTACATATTTCGTTATGAAAATATTAAATATACGCCAGTACAACAATGTTATAATATAAATACAATAACTTTTGTACGCATAAAAAATGTCCATTTTGATCAATGATAGTCCAGAAGAAATATATGAAAAAAACAAGCACTTATTATGTACCAATTCAGAAGAAATTATACAAGCAGGTGAAGTTGTGAACGAAGCTGTATCACAATTAGAATATCATGCTATAAGTATGGATGGTTATGAATTTTTTAATAACAATCCTAATAGTAGTATGCCTTTTTATAACAAAAAACACCAAGACTATATAAATATTGAAAAAATTCATTTTAAAGTTGATGATCCCGATGATGTATAAATTAACAAACAATATTAAAGTTGTATACCAAATTAAAATTAAATAATTATTATAATTTATATACATATATTTCTCTTTGTTTCCATTAGTATAATGAAGTAATAAACATGTTATGGGATCCCGATTATGCCATTTTTTTCAATACTGACTTTGTTAAAAGTATACAAAACATAAATAATTAGTCACATCAACATATTATTGTTACTATTTATTCGATATTTCGTGATTTATTATTGTCATTGTTATATGATACTATTTATTGTTTCCCATGTCTTCAAACTTATAATATTTTAATTTACATAATGCAAAATTATTATTTTTTTTTAAAGTTACCCGTGTGTACAATCCAAATCTAGTAATGATACAACAACGTTACAAAAAAAAATTCGGACGCCGTCAAAGATATTTTTATGCTTTAGCTACAAAGGTTGAAGTAAGGAAAACTTTCCTTTTCTATTTCGTTATAAATCATATTTTTCGTATTATTCAAATACACTTTTATTAATTTTGTAGATATCAGAAAACAAAACTATAGTAGTCATGAGTTCAGCAAATATAAATGAGCACAACCCTTCCAATAAAGAATATAAAAACGAAATTGTAAAAAGCGCAAATTTATTCAAAATTGACATTGATTCTGAAGAAGATATTAGAAAAGGAAAATTAAAAAAAACGTTTGCTAATTTAATTGGATATCTCATTGAAAAAAGAGACAGATATATTCATATCATCTATGTTGGCTCTGTAAGCGATATACAAATTTTAATAATATAATAATTTATTTCAACAATTGTTAAAAAATATTGTTTTAAATAAATGTGCATATTTATAATGTATAATATAATTTGCAAAAAATTAAACATTTTATATATTCATCCATTTATTTTTTTTTTCTTAGATTGAAAGACATAGTTACGGTTTCCTAAAAGCATTATTGGAAAAGCTTTATATATAAACATATATTTCATATATATTTTTCAGAACCGTAATATTAGAAGATTTATGTTAATAAAACGATGTATTCTCATGAATGGCATTTATTTATTGTTTCTATTGCTTTCATTTTTCTTATAAAACTCAAAATTTTAATTAAAAAATAGTTATTTTCAAATAATGAATACTAATATAAAATGCCAAGAAACCTATGATTTTTTCGTTACTAAATAATTTTATAAACTAATATATTTTTAGAGTTATAGAAAAGGAAGTTATAATTGAAATCAAATGAATCAGTCATACAATACTGTTTTATATATATTAATAAAATACATATATTTATATTATAACGTTACACAAAATATATTTTTTAATTGTCTATATAAGCCAAATTACTTATATTAATATGCAGTTTAATTATTATTTTTAATACTTATATTGAATTTTAAGGTCGATCCAAAGAATCTGAACCCAAAACTATTAATTATATTTATTATTCTAAAGAATCACCTTTTCTTTTATAAACATAAAAAATAAATAACAAAAATAAAATAATAAATGGTACAGGATCGGCCTTCATAAGTTTATATATATTTAATAATGGATATTTTTCCCAATAAATGGAATTTATAAAATGTTTAGCCTGTTTTTTTTGAGTAGATAAATCTATAAACTTTTTATCCTGTTTTTTTTGAGTAGATAAATCTATAAACTTTTTATCCTGTTTTTTTTGAGTAGATGAATTTATAAACTTTTTATCATGTTTTTTTTGAGTAGATGAACTTATAAATTGTTTATTCTGTTTTTTTGGAGTGGATGAATTTATAAATTGTTTATCCTGTTTTTTTGGAGTGCATGAATTGGTAAGCTTTTTATCCTGTTTTTTTGGAGTAGATGAATTTATAAACTGTTTATCCTGTTTTTTTGGAGTAGATGAATTTATAAACTTTTTACCCTGTTTGTTTTGAGTAGATAAATTTATAATTATTTGCATTTGTTTTTTTCGATCAGTTGGGTTTATAACACTTTCTGTCGTTTCATTTGTACCAAACATATTTATAGCCTTTTTCATCTTTTTTTTTTTCTTCGATTTCTTTCTCCATCCAAATGGCAAATACTAACATAAAATTATGAAAAATATATAATATTTTATAGTGAGGAAATATTTTAAAAATTGTATACTTCACAATTTTCTTTTTATTTACCTTGTACATAATAACTAAAGCAATGGGTATTAAAAGAATTAGAATTGAAATTCCCATTTTCTTGTATACGTTGAGTGGATTATCACCTATTTCTGTTGTTCCACCTCCTGCTACTTCGGATACTGCATTTTCTGGTTTCGTCACTTGTCTTGACACTGGGTTTTGAGAGCTTCCTTGATCCCTTTGATCCAAATTTCCTTTTTCAGATGTGCCCATAGATAATTGCGATGTGGCAATTTGTTCCTTAGGACCTGATAGTGATGACGGTTCAGATGGATCAGATGAGTCAGATGGATTTTCTTGAGATGATGATGGTTCACCTCCTGTTTCTTTTTTCTCAGGCATACAATTATCTAATATAGGAGTTTCTATTGTTTTTTTAAGTTGTTCATTCATATAACTAATCGTGATATCAGCATAATTTTTTAATCTACCGTAAAAATTTTTTAACGTTGGAAATACATTTTCATATAAGTTATCTCTAATATTAGTAAACATAATACTAAAAAATGAACTATAAATTTCAAATGCATTTTTAAAATCTATATGTCTCGAGGTATCTTTGCCTTTCTCTAAATCATTTTGTGTCTTCACTTCATTGAACTCCACTTTTAGAACTTTCGATGAACTTGTTGCTTCTTTACCTAATTCCTCACAAGTTTTTATTTTTTCTATCTCTATAATTTCTGGAAAATTTTTTTTGGTATCATTATCTTTTTTAAATTTCTCATAAGCATTTTTTAAAGTCACCAATACATTACAATAATATTCATCTTCAAAAAATTTTTTTTTTTTTAAAACAAGTTGTATGTATAGTTTTATCCAATCATTAACAAATTTTGAAAAATTGGAGCAATTTAAAGGATCGGTGGTATGTTTAGTAATTGCATTACACAGCTCATTAAGTAACTCATAAAGTTTACGCATTTCATTAATTTTAATTCTCATTATCTTTTTTTTACTATTGATATTATTAATATATTTGTTATAACGTGTATTATCGTCTATAAATGTGACATAAAAATCTCCCACGCTTCCGTAGCTCCCTTTTTTAATTAGTTTCATTTTATTACTTAACCATAGCATAATATACGTGATATATTCGTTATTTTCATTTTCAGATTCTTTATAATATTTTCCATTGAATAAGTTATTAAGTAATAATAAAGTAGTACCGTTAACTGCTTGAGCGATAGTTTGACATTCTCCTTTCTCTTTTTTCTTGTTATTTTGACAATAAGTATTATATTTTTGATTAGAGTCATGATCCTTCTCGAAAAGAAAATTATCAGGCAAATATTCCTCAACTTCTTTAAATGCATCACACTAAGAAAATATTATAAAAATTAATGAAATATTATGAAATTTAAGTTAACTTATAAACAATGCAAAAATAATAAAATAAAATTCATTTTATTAAAAAATGTGTATACCACATTGCGCGTCATTATGCTGGATTTTATTTTTAATCTGTAAAAAAGTTGTCATAATACTATTTTGTACATAAGGAATGTATTGTAATAAAATAAGTTGTCCGGTTAATGGTCTTCTATATAATTAATATATATATATTTAAAGATATTCTATTAGTTTTAATACTAAATTAACATGTTATAATAATAGTATTAAAAAGGTATTTAATTTTTATTTATGACAATCACTAAATTTCCTTAAGCGGTTATTTGTTTAATATTTTTATATCTATATATAATACATTTTACACGTAATATAAATTTTTTAAATAATATCTTGAATAACTATAATGCACAAATTCATGGAATGTCATAAAAAAAATAGATTAAATTTGTTTCATATAATAATATATTTATATTATAGGTTTACACATGAAAATAAATATATATTCTCTACCTTTTTAATAAAGAAGTTTCAAAACTTATGTTAATATAAATATATAAAGAATTATAAATATATTATTACTATAACTGTTAAAAGATATTTTAATTTATTTTATTATTTGAATGTCAAATATTTATATATGTTATTATTCCATATTGGATGTTTCATTTTTTAATATCATATCTAATAATATAAAACAAATTACTTATTTATAGAATAGGATAGCACTAGTATTTTTCTAAATAAATTATACGTAGTTTGTATTTATAATATAATTAATATATATATATATATATATTATAAAGCCATTTTATAATATGTAATAACTTTATTTATACACAAATATGCTTTATTAAATAATTTTAGATGTATCTTTTTAAAACTTGGATAATATAAAACTAATTTTAATTTATAAAAGAATCTATATGAAATTCCTTTCATGTAGTTTACTTAAATTTTATAGGTTTATAATTTTAACATTTGCTTTTTATTTAGTGACGATAATAAACTTTTAGAAACAATATAACCGATTTTCCCATTATAGTGCACATTTCTACTTATAACCTAAACATATTATATACTACATATTTTATAATAAAAAATTTGATTCAATATAGAAAAACCATATTTTTAAGAAAACTATAGAATCATTAATAAAATTAATATTATTTTTTGGTGTTGTTAATTCTAATATTATCGTATTAAAAAAATACTTAGTTAAAGGTTATAATATTCATTTGATGTTTTGTGCATACAATTTTAATCTTATCTCCCGTTTAATAATATATATGACTACTGTATATCCATGGGATAGAATTAAATAAGCATAATATGTTAATCTAATATTATTATTGTTGTTACTAATGATATATCACTGTTTACTACAATGAAATAATTAATGCACTCAAGAGGAATAATTTAAAACAATTAAGAATTTTCCTTGTTTCAATGTTTTAAAGTATAACATTTTAAAAAATATATATTATCTCGTAAAAACATTATATTTAAAATATATATTTATAAGTTTGTGCATATATAATAATCTAATATAAATATTATTAGTTCAAAGAAAATTAATTATTATATATTTTTTCTACATAATTTATATTAATATTTAATTATATGAAGTTTTTACAATAAAAAAATATTTCAATATTAGTTATTGTAAATTATTTTACTATTTTATATGTATATATATATAATAACAACTTTAGTTCTATTTATCATATTATTTATAATTATAAGAAAAATTATTAGAACAATTATTAGAACAATTGTTAGAACAATTATTAGAATAATTATTAGTACAATTATTAGTACAATTATTAGAACAATTATTAGTACAATTATTAGTACAATAATTAGTACAAAATATGATATGAAATTTTATTAATATACTTATCTTTTAACTATTTTAAAATATAATTTATTTATACCTCAAAACTATAAAATTTAAAAATTAACAGCGATTAATCTATTATTATACCTTATGATAAATAAATTAAAGCATATAAAACAATTTCTACTATTACTAATTAATTTTAATAAAAATGTAAAGGAAATGCAAAAAGAGAATAGTAACTACAATTAAAACTTTAAAAAACGTTAGAACCATAATAATATTACATAGACGATGCTTTGCTGTCGATTCTTGATCTATATTTTATGATTATCTATTATAGATTGCAATATGTTTAATTAATCTTAAAAATATACCCATTAACCTGAAGGTATATTATATTGTAGATGAATGTTCAAAATGAATATAATTATATGTTATAACCTCACATATAAGATTACTATATAGTTTGGTTGGAATTTTATAATTTAAATAAAAATAATAGTGACATAAATTATAAGATTTACTAAATAAAGAAACATATTGTATTATACATAATTCAATATAGTTACAGATTAACAAGTTTTATATAATAGGCAATTATGATATAGCATAATATGAATTCATATATAGTCAATATCTATATTAATATATACAATATAAATATTTTACTTTAACCATATTATATCGATATAAACATTCAATTATATATGTTATAGCTTATGAAAAAATGTTATACAACACCTTTCATATTAATGGTTATGTTCCTTTGGGGGTGCATATTTGGACTTATTTTCGATATTAAACATACAGATATAGTATATGTATTTAATCAACATTTATAGACAAATAAATATGATCAAATTATAAACAAATTAATAAAAATATATCCCTAACCCAAAACATAGATTCCATAGAACAAAACTATAATCCACAGTACAGAACCATGATCCAAAATACGAATTCCCCAAAACGCATCTCTAAACTTGAAGCCTAATCCCAAACAAAACCAAAAAAGTAATGCATAGAGAAAAATCATTTATTAATCATTTTATTTATTATTTTGTATCTAATTATCTTCATTCTTAATTAACAACATTCCTCAGACGTAATTTAATGTATTTTATATAATGCAAATATATTTTTAAGAAGTTTATTTTTTGTATATTTTATATAACGTACATTTTTATGAAAAAATATAACATAACGTTTTTAGGGTTTATAAGATATCAGAAAATATTAAATAATAAAATGTATTAACACATTTGTTTTTTTGTCTTCACGATTTAAAATATTACGAAAGGTTACCCTTAAACACACTATATTATATACATTTTGAGGATATTTAAAAATATAAATTCAGTTTGTTTTCTTCTATTTTGGATAGTTTTTATTTTATTAATTTATGCTAAATATAGAGTATATATTGACTCAATTGTGATCATGATTTAAATTATAAACACATAAAATGAAAAAATTCACTTTTTAAATGTTTATAAAGTTTACAGTTAAAATTTTATCATAATTTTTAGCAATATGCTATTAATTGTGTACTTGCTATAATTAAAAAATTATATTAATAATAATATATATAGCCTTTTTTATTTATGCCAACTTAAATATACTTGTTATTATATCGAAAATAAAAACACATTTTTTGGTTGTTTTTTTTCATTGCTTTTATAAATTAATATGCTATGCATATTGATTTGCTCATTATTATATTTTAAGTAAAATAATTATATAAGTCATTATTTATAAATAAAAAAATAATATATAGCAATTATATATTTTAAATATATATATTTTCTTATATCATATTTTAATTACCGAAATTATGAAAATTAAATCGAACCAAAAATGTATTACCGAAAAACAAACAGTATATAATAATTTGTATTAATATTATTGTCAATTGCAATTTCATCTGGTTGCATGAAATGCTCGAAAAAACTTCGAAATAAGATAAAGAACTATAATTATACATTTTCTCCATTTCTTATAATTTGTTTACGGTTTGTTATATTATTATAATGACATGTAATTCTCTTAATATTATTTGATAGTAATGTAATATGTATAGAGAGTTTGTATATATAAATTTGTGTAAAACCATAATATGATTTAGTATAGTGTATTTGTTTGTGTTAATAATATATATATTTGAAAACTAAAATTTTAATTATATGTGTATGGGGATATATATTTTTTATGCAAAAAAACAAAGACATTTAATATTAAAAATGCCTTATTAAAAGGAAAAGTAATATTTATACATAATTTTAGTTGTGTCAGATAATTATATTACATAATATTGGTAATGAAATAAATTGAATTGAATAATCCTGAATTAAGAAATACAAATGTGATTTAGATGGTGATCCTAAGAAAGATTGTCTCTGTAATAAAAATGGCTTACTTTTAAAAACATATGGGTGGCTAGTTAAAAATGCTATAGAAATTATATTGTTAATACATGGATTCAAATCTCATACTCAATTAACTTTTATGAAAATAAATTTAAAAATGCCAAATCACGATGAAGGCTTAGTAGTTGACACTGATGATTACTATATTTATATAGTTGGATTGAAAATTTTAATCAAAATGGCTATTCAGTATATGCACTAAATTTGCAAGGACATGGTGAATCACAATCATTTGGAAATTTAAGAAGCAATTTTGATTGCTATAATGATCTAGTTGACGATGTAATACAATATATGAATCAAATTCAAGATGAAATCTCAAATGATAATCAAACGGGTTATGAATTTCATAATATAGTAGCAACTAAAAAAAAAGGCTTCCTATGTATATTATTGAGTATTCGATGGGAGGAAATATTGCTTTATGAATATTACAATTATTAAAGAAAGAAAAAGAAGATAACATTAATGCTAGAGAGGAAAATGATAATAATATGGTAGAATATATTGTTAATGATATGGATAATTCTAATTATCATGCTATAGAAGATATGAATAATACGCATTTAATTGTCAATTCTAATGATTATGGTTCCAATAGTTCATGTGCTAGTACCTCTGATACGGCAAATGCTAGTACTAGTGATAAAGATGAAGGGTGCTATAATTATTTAGATATATTAAAGGTTGCGTATCTTTATTTGGTATGATTATATTTAAAACAATATGGAATACTGGAAATAATTCATTTAAGTATTTTTGTTTACCTATAATAAACTTTATGTCTCGTATCGCACTTCATGTACTAATTCCCCCAAAACTTCATTATAAAAAGTCCGAATATTTTGCTAAAATATATAAACATGATAAATTTCTAAATGATAAAGGAAGAAAATTTAAATGTATTTCTGAGCTTATAAAAGCAACGATCACATTGAATTGTAATATTAATTATATGTCAAAAGACATTCCTTTATTATTTGTGCATTCAGCATAAGATAGTATTTGTTCTTATAAAGGGACTGTTTTGTTTTATAATAAAGCAAATGTTAAGAAAAAAGAATTACATAGTGTTGATGGTATGAACCATTCTACACCGAAAAAGCCAGAAAATAAAGATATTTTAAAAAAAATATTGAATGAATTTCTAATTTAAAAAGGAATGATAAAGATGAAATAGAAAATGGAAAAGAAATTTAAATATAAAATGTCTGTTAATAATGTTTATATTAATTATTGCTTTGTTTTTTTATAAAGATAAATATAACTTTTTCGATTAATTTTTTAAGTCAAAACAAAAAAAGATAATAATAAATATATTATATCCTTTTGCATTATATATATGTTTTTTGTTATTTCAAATTTTTTTTTTAAGTTAAATTTGTATATAGTGATTTTAGATGCTATTTGAAGCTATATATATAATGTGCAGTTATATATAATATTAATTTGTGAATTAATACGAATTAAAATTAATTATTAATAACTTTACTTATAATTAGCTTTTATTTTCTTATAATTAATAAATGATTAATTAAAATAACAATAATTTACATTTATTATTTGTTGTTTCTTTATATATAAGGCAATTTTAAGGCCAAAAAAACGAAGAAAAAAATTTAGTATTAGAATATAATTTGAAAAATAAAATGTTGTTGAAACACTTTAAATTGGATAAGTATTATTACATAAACTTGTGGAAAAACATAATTTAGATCTGTATACATTTTTTTTTATACAATAATATTGCTTATTGAATGTATGTATTTCATAAGGAAAATAGACAACCGGTTTCTTAAATTAACAATAGAATATTTTTAAAATTAATAATATTACTATTTTGTATATGTAATATAGATTTATTTATAATGTATTTAGGTTATTCTGATCGTGTAAATGTTATTTCATTTACTGTGTTTGATACAAATATATTTTGTAAAATGATCAATATTAAAGCAAACATAAAAATAAGTTATAAGACATAATATACGTTAAAAATCAACAATTATCTATTTTATAAATATGCATATAAAATATAAACATATGTATATAATATAAAGTTATACGTACACAAATAATAAATACTATGATTATAGAAAATGGATCAATCTTATTTCAACTATTAATTATTTTCGGAACATTCTTTTACAAGTTATATACAATAATGCAAATAAGTCAAAAGATTTTCCATATAAATATATGCGTCTTCTATTAACAATTTATAATAAATAAATTGTATTTATTTTAACATTTATATAATCACCCATAAACTTGAAATATTATTCACTTAATACATAAGTGTATAACCCCGTATCATCTTCAACTTCACAACATAAACCACAACAAAGTGGAACGTATTTGGGAGCGTCCTTATCGTAATTTCTGTAATACTCAATACAATCATCTTTATCATCAATAGAATCTTTATTATTGTTATTATTTAATTGAATTTTGCTTTTAGTTTCTGTACCATTTTTTTTGTTACTTCTCTTTATTTTTTTAATAGCCCGAGTGATTCTACTTCTTAATCCAGATTCCTTAGACCGATTATACAAGAGAATAAATATAATAATGTATATATGCGATAATATATACATCACAACATGTAAATAACCACTATTATATAATTTTCTAAACATTAGTTTATATTTTGTTTTGACAACTTACTTTCTGCTCAGAGCAATGTATGGATACAGTCAAAAGGACATACAATACGATACAAACTAAACTAAATATCCTTTTATTCATTTTATTATTAATAAAAAGTGTTTATTGAAGGAATACGCTTTAAATAATATATATTTTTTATTCTTTTTCAGTTTCTTTTTATCTATTATTGTTGTAAAACAATAATTCTATTATTTAATATTAGATTATTAGAAATATATTCTTATACAATTTGCTTAATTTTAATTTATATAAACAATTTATTTCATATTTATGAAAGTAAATTATAATAAAGTTATATATTACTTCTATTTTAAAGGATCCACAAATTTATAATTTTCCAATTATAAGTGAACAAAATTTAGTACATTATTTTTACTTTAATATAAATAATAAAAACAAATAATAAAATAAATAATAACAATAAATAAATAATATAATTTATTTTAAATGCATAAAAATATATATAACTATTTCTTCTAAATACTAAAAATGTATATGTATTCTGAATACTATTTGCTTGTTTGTCCCACTATATTAAATATAACAAAATTATTTTTAATATTTAAAATATAAATAAATTAATGCACTAATTTATATCCGTATACCATCATATAAATATATAATAACTTCTATCGCCAGAGATATAAACATGCAATTGCGTAAATTTTTATATTTATGTTTTTTTTCTAATAACAACCTATTTTCGTAAAGATAACATTATTTTAATTATAAACAAATAAGTTTATGTAACAAATTCAATCTAAAATATATTTTTTGCATATTTTTATATAAATAAGTCTTTATTATAATTTAAAGGCTCATTTAATAACATGTTATATAGTTTATAAACTTATATTTTCCTATTGTAATTTGTCTACATGGAAATTAATATATATTAATTATAGTAATAAAATACTAGATACATATATATTGTAAATCAATATATGCAAATATATGAAAAACAATTAACAAAAGTTGTTGTTTGGATCTAAATGTATTTTTATTTTTATAATTTTCAAACGTTTAATATTATTTAATAATATTCTATATTTTATTTTTTTTCGTTTTTTAAAATATATGGCTTCCATAAATATATTTGTAATCATTTTATTTATATAATATACAATGTGAAATATATTATTTCTATTAAAATCATATAACATATTCATGTTTTCAAGTATATCTCGTATAAATCACAACGAATAATACATATGAAACCAGAAAGTCAAATACACATAATAGTCAAATGCTTTATTTTTTCGTATTCATTAAACACATATTATAGTACCTATAATAGTCAATCACTATATTGTCTTTATTTTTATAAATATTATTTAAATAAAACATAAATATATTACATTATTTATCATAGAACATTTCCCAATATAAAAAATGTATTCTATATTTTTTATAAAAATAGGGTAAATATACCTTAACATGGCTCCTATGTATTAAATCCTAATTATTTATACTAATAAATGGAATGGGATATATTTATTATTGTTTGAATTTTATATTGTCTTTTAAATACGGAGCCATATATTTTTAATACTAAAATAAAAGTTAATTAGATTAATAGTTCTAAAGAATTGTCCTTTCTTTATAAACAAAAAAAATTAACAAACAAAATAAATTAATAAATGGTACAAGATCGGCTTGTATAAGTTTGTATATGTTTAATAATCCCATTTTCTCATCGACTCAATTTACTATATTTTACATGTTTTTTTCTTACTTCCATTTCTACCCCAACTAATAAACACTAACGTAAAAACCACCAAAATGTATAATATTTTCCAGTGGACAAATATTTTTTAAATGTTATACTAATTCATAAAATAATGGCTATTAAAATAAATATACATTTAACATAACTTACCTTCTCCTCTTCAAATATATTTCCTCCAAATAACACTTTATGCTTATATTCCATTCAAATTCATTCCTCCATTACCATTCGGTTCAGGTGGTACTAAGGAAGAAATCATAATAAATCCGTTTTTTGCAATTCTACTCCTCCTATTTTCTCATATTAAACATTGTAATTATTTAAATCAACGTTTTCTTCTAGGACGAAATCGACACTTTGGAATCATCTTTCTATATCGATTCCAATATTCGATCAATTGCCCCATAAACCATTAACCGAAAATTAACAATAAAATGCAAAAAGACATATCCTAACACATTTACCATTAAGTTATATTACGACGAAACCAAATTCTTATAATTTATCAAAATATATTTCTTTATTGTTCCTTTTCATAGTAATCTTCATCATCATTTTTTCTTACATATTTAGACTTAATGTAAATCATAAAATCCCCACCTCATCCTATACATATTTTTAATAACTTGTTTACTTTATATATTTAAAACAATTCCTTAAACTAATAAATTTTATAAAATTATTCAAAATTAAATACAATAGAATACTTACCCTAGCCCGAATATAGGTTCCACAAACACAATCTTAACCCAAAACATAAAAATTATGCAAAAATTTTGATCAAAAATTACTTTCAAATAGACAGTTTCTTAACATGCATCAATCGTTATTACTATTTCTGAAATAGTCACTACTCTTCGAATCATATATTAATGATCCATTCTCCTCTTTATTTTTTTATATTTTTTCTTAAATATTGTTTTTGAGATCGTTTCCGAAATCCAAATAACGAATACTAATATAAAAATTTAAAAAAATGTATAATTTACTTATATTCCCAAAATACTCAATGCTGAATATATTTTTTAATTGTCTTGTTATTTACCTTATATGTAATTCCTAACAAAATTAATGTTGCAACTAATATAAATGGAATTGGAATTAGTTTGTTTATTACCAATGAACTATATATTGTCGTTTCAGGATCTGATAATTTAATTTCAGAATCTGATACTTTAGCTTCAGAACCTGGTATTTTGGTTTCAGAAATTGCTTTTGATGTTTCACTCGAGGAGTCATCTATTTGTGTTCCTTTAGGACTTGATTCAGAAACCTGTGCTTTTTTTTCCTTTTGAAGTTCTGGAAATTGATTCCTTATATATTCAACATTTAATATACTTTTTATATAATTATAATCGTTTGATACAGCAGGTAGTACTCGTTTAAATAAATTACCGCTAGTTTCATTAAAAAGAGTATTATAATTTTTAGCAAAATTATTAACATATTTTAAATATTCCTCGCTATTAGTCCTCGACTTTGAAAGCTCATTATACATTTTACACATATTATTAAATGCATCATAAAATTTAGACATAATTTTAATATCAATATCCATCAATTCCATATTTTTATTTATAATGTCAATATAAGTTTTATATTCCGTAGGATTTTCTATGGACTTTTTATACCTATCGACATTTTTCATATGTTTATTATAAAAATCCATTAATTTATCGATTCCGTTTTCTGTTTTTTGATTTAACTTATAACTTAACCACCCTAAAATGTATGTAACAATATATATATTGTCATTTGCATTATTCGAAAAATCTGTACTATCATTATATAATTGATTAAATAACCATAAACACCCAGCACAAATCTTATTGATATCCTCATTGCAGTTCCTATTAGGGCAGTAGCTATTGAGCGATCCACCTTTAAAATTATATTCTCCAGAATTCAATTCATCAGGAAAAATTGCCCTCAAAGTAGTAAGCTTATCACACTAAGAAGCCATTTAAAAAAATAAAAATAAATATTAATGGTATTTTTATAATGTCAATTTTACTATTAATTTATGAGTAATATAACATCAATAAATGTAAGAAGATGCAAATTTTATTAAAATGTGTATATACTATATCGTTTCGCCTTTTAAAAAAATAATCTTCTTCTTTCAATTGATTTCCCATGATAGTCCTTTTTATATAAAATATATAATCTGCCTCAAAATAGGTGATACAAGCATTTGAGTTTTATATATCAATTATTTGTAGTTAAACATGATATTATTATTCTTAATTTCAATTTAAATTAATATGGAATAATAATATAATATTATTACCAAAATAATATCATATTTTTGTTTATGGTAATTAGATAAATTACCTTATTTTGGGAATTGCTTAAACATTTTTTATCATATGTATATATAATACAATTTTGTATAAATTGTTTTCCTTAATAACATTCATATGAGCATTATTATAAAAATTAAAGTAATATTGTAATGAATTTAGAATATATCTTATATATATGCTTTAATATAGAACACAAACAACATCATATCTGTGTTTTAATAAATGGTGCTCCAAAACTAATATACTGAAAAATCGAATCAATTAAGAAATCCATTATTACTATAATCCTTAAAATCATATAAATAATCAATTTTTAAAATATATTAAATATTTATATACTTGTTTCTTATAATATATAATATATTTTTTTCTAAAATTAGAATATTTTCAAATTAAATTGCATTTTCCATTTTATATGCAAATTACATAAATATGTATTGTTTTTATTTAATATAAATAAATTCATAATCCATTTTAATGAGTTTTATAATTTTATTTTTATTCCACATATTCCAATTTAGAAGTATTCTTTATTGGGTAATTTTATAATACATTTTGCCATATTTTACATTCTTTAAAACAACAATTAGCACTGAACCCGTATTTATAAGCTTAAACAAGTCTTTGAATGTAGATTGTTTTTAAAATAATACTTAGTAAATATTAAACATATATACCCACTGATGATATTTTAAAGTATAATAGAAAACAATGCGTACTTAGGTTGTTATGTTGCCCTTTAAGAGAAGAGAGATAAGATACATTTGCTCTTTTAATATATAAATTTCGTTAAATATTCATAAATGTTCATTTTTATCTTATATATTTTATAGTTATCAATGTATATACAATCAAATAATTTATTAAAAATTCTATATTTTATTAATTCTATGATAAAGTAATGTTGTTTTGGATTATAAAATGATTATTCACTAAACACTAATGTGAATAATGAAATACCATTTAACCTGAATTGACTCTTTAGCCTTTTTCCCATTGATCCAGATTTTTATAATATAAAACCACAAATCCCAAATTGGATCTTTAACAAAATGCATAACATTGATACCTTTATAATGTATTATTATGTGTCTTTTCGATAAAATTAATATGTAATTGTATATGTTTCCTAAATTTAACATATTTCAGTATTATTTATTGGTATAGCATTTTACTAGTTTATATGTATAAGTATATAATAATAACGCATTATATCTATGATATTATTTATAATTATTAGAACAAAATATGATATGAAATTTTATTAACATATATTTTATTTTTTAAATCTTTTAAAATATAATTTATTTATACCTCAAAACTATAAAGTTTAAAATTAATAGTGATTAATTTAATATTATACCTTTATTGGAAATAAATTAATGTATAAAGAACTATTTCTATTATTTGAATTTAATACTTTAGCATAAAATGATACTATATATGATCAAAAATTAAAAGGATAGTATACATATATCTATAATTTATTTTTTTATTAATATGCATATTTTTATTGATTATTAAAAATGTTAGATGTATAAAACATTTTGTATAGATAACGTTGTATTATCGATTTTCGATCGATACTCATGCATCTATATTTTATGAATATCTATTATTACAGTTCAATTGGCATAATATAATTTAAATCAAAATAATTGTACACAAGTTAGAAGTTTTAATAAATAAAATTTTAATCAAATGAAGAAACATATTGCGTTATGCATAATTCAATATAAATCTGAGTTAGCAAGGCTTATATAATGAAAATTATTATATAGAAATATCTATATTAATATATGCAATATAGACATTTTACTTAACCATATTAAATATATATTAACATTCAATTATATATATTATAACTTATGAAAAAATGTTATACACCCCCTTTCATATTAATGGCAATACCCACTTATTGGTTACATATTTAGACTTTAGCTAGAGATTAAACATATGGGTATAGTATATACATTTAATCACCATTTATAGATAAATAAATATGATCAAATTATAAACAAATTAATAAAAATATAATCCTAATTCAAAACATTGGTTCCATAGAACAAAACTATAACATATGATACAGAACCATGGCCCAAAATATAGGTTCCCCAAAACACAACCCTGATCCATTTCATATATATATCACCATCTATTATTGACTCAATTAAATAAATTTAATACATCTATGAAATTGTTTATAGTATTATTCTATTAATAAACTTCAAAAAATGAAATTTCGTCAAATTTTACTTTCATTATACAAAATATAAACATATGTATAAATATAAAAATATATGCATACAAATAATAAATACTATGATTGTCGAAAATGGGTCAATTTTATTTCAATTATTAATTATTTTCGGAATGTTCTTTCATGAATTATATAATATAAATAAGTATAAACGGAAAAATTCATATAAATATATAATAAAAATATATTACATTTATTTTAATAATTATATAATAAAAATATAAACTTAAAATATGAGGCTGTATATGTAGAAAAAATCAGCATAATTCATTCGTATACAGGCGTCACATGTCAAACATTGTAGTTTAAGTGATAATTAGAAAGAATTCTTTTGTTCGCTTTCTAGTTCGATATCACTTGAATACAATTATTATATGAAAATAATTCTCTTGGTTTTCTATTTGATGATAATTTTCCAATTCTTCTTTTAAACGTAAAAAAAACTCTAAATGTTCTGGATCTTTTACAGGGATTTCATGCAGCATGTTTTTCACCACCAATGTTACCTTAGGAATAGAACTATTATTATTTGAAGATTCTTTTTCTAATTCTTCTTTTACACGTAATAAAGGCCATAACAGTTCTGGTTTTTTTGCAAGTATGATACTCAATTTTTTTTGCATCTTCAATTCTTTCTTAGGAATAGATTTATTTTTATTTGAAAGCCTTTTTTCTAATTTTCCTTTTAATTGTAATAAAACCTCTAAAAGATTTGGATCTGTTGCAGGAATGGCATGCTGAAATTTTCCCAAACACACTGTTACCATAGGAAGAGCATTGTTATTTGAAGATGTGCCAGCTGTTTGATTACATGAATGAGTTAAGGGTACTTTTGTTCTTTTATTTTTTTTATTTCTTTTAAATATATTAAAACAATTAAATCCACTATCACCTTCATCATCTTTAGAATTGTTATTCATTAATTGTGTTTCGCGTTTAGATTCTATATCATATTCTTCGTTACTTATGTTTGTTTCTTTAGTCCCACGAACACTTTTATTTCCTAAATCAGATACCTTAGATTGATAACACAATAGAATAAATATAATAATGTATATATGCGGTAATATATACGTCACAACATGTAAATAACCATTATTATATAACTTTCTAAACATTAGTTTATATTTTATTTTGACAACTTACGTTCTGTTCAGAGCAATATATTGACACAGCCAAAAGGGTATATAAGGTGATACAAACTAAACTAAATATCCTTTTATTCATTTTTTTATTAATAAAAAGTGTTTCCTTGAGGCAGTACGGTTTAAATAATATATATGTTTTATTCTTTTTCAGTTTTTTGTTTATCTATTGTTATTGTAAAACAATAATTCTATTGTTTAATATTACAAATTGTTTAATTTTAATTTATATAAGCAAATTATTTGATATTTATAAAATTATATATTGCTTCTATTTTAAATCATTCACAAATTTATGATCATGTAATTATAAGTTAACAAAATTTAATATTATATTTTTACTTTAATATAAATAATAACAATAAATAAATAATATAATTGAATTTAAATGGATAGAAAAATATATATAAATATATGTTCTAAATACATAAAAATTTATCTACTTGTTCTGAATAGTTTTTGTTTATTTGAACCATTATATTTAATATAACAAAATTATTTTTAATACTTAAAATATAAATAGACTAATGCACTAATTTACATGCATATATCATCATATAAATATATAATAACAGCTATCATCAGAGGTTTAAACATGCAATTGCTAAAATTTTTATATTTATAATTTTTTTCAAATAACAACTCATTTTCTCAAAGATTGCATTATTTTAATTATAAACAAATAAGTTTATGTAACAAATTCAACCTAAAATATTTTTTTTTCATATTTTTATATAAATAAGTCTTTAGTATAATTTAAAGGCTCATTTAATAACATATTTGATACTTTAAACTTACATTATTATATTGTTTGTCTACATGCAAATTAATATATATTAATTATGGTTAGAAGATATTAGATACATATATATTTTATATGTGAATAAATACAAATCTATAATGAAAACATTAACAAAGAATCGTTGTCGTTTAAACGGTTTCTAATTTATTATATTTTATTGTTATATTCCTCCAATTTTAAATATTACTTAATAATATTCTATATTTTATTTACACTTTTTTGTAAAAATATTTTGTTTTCATAGATTGATATGTAATAATTTTATTTATATAATATATCTATGAATATACAACATCAAATATATTATTTCTATTAAAATAATATAAAATATTAATATTTTTAAATGTAATTCAAAAAACAATCAATTACAATATAAAATCACAAAAATAATACATATAAAACCAATATATTTTCATCTAAAATCGAAAAATTAAATATAATTAATTCTATTAACTATTATTTTCATCATATTCATTTAACAAATGTTAAGACACTTTTGTATTTAAAAATTACAATATTTTGATTTTTATAAATAATAATTAAAGACAAATAAATATTATAATTCAGTTATAATATAGAATTTCATAATATATAAAATTTATTTTATGTTTTATTATAAAATAAGAAACAAACTCTTGACATGCATCATATATACACAATACTTCTTTATATTAATAGACAAATTTACTATTTATTATTATTTAAATTTATATATTTTTTAAAATTGATTTCAAATATAAGTTAATTAAATTTATCATATAAATAATCGCTTTTTCTTTTATAAACAAAAAAATCAACAAAGAAAATAAATTAATAAGTATATAGGATCAGCCTGCATAAGTTTGTATATATTTAATAATCCCATTTTCTCATCAACGCAATTTACAACTTTTTTCATCGTTCTTCCTTAATGCCCCTCCTTCTCTTCCAGTTTTTCATATTATGCATCGTAATTATTTAAATCAGCGTTCTCTTCTAGGACAAAGTCGATACTTTGGAATCATCTTTCTATATCGATTTAAATATTTGATCAATTGACCTATAAACCAATAATCCCAAATTAACAATAAAATACAAAAAATACATAATTCAAAATATTTACCGTTAAGTTATATTAACACAAAATGCAATTCTTATAATTTTTCAAAATATATTTCTGTATTGTTCCTTTTCATAGTAATCTTCATCATCATTTTTTCTTACATATTTAGACTTAATGTAAATCTTAAAATCTCCAACTTATTCTATACATATTTTTAATAATTAGTTTCCTATAGACATTTAAAACAATTCCTTAAGTTAATAAATATTATCAAATTATTAAAAATTAAATACAATATAATGCTTAACCCTAACACGAATATAGGTTCTATAAACATAACATCACCCCTGATCCGCAACATAAAAACTATATAAAATTATACAAAAATTACTTATTTATAAGTAGACAGTTTCTTAAAATATGTTAATCATTATTACTATTCCTGAAATAGCGACTACTCTTCGAATCATATGTTAATAGTCCATTTTCTTCTTTATTTTTTTAGCTTTTCTCTTAAATGTTGTTTTTGAGATCGTTTCCGAAATCCAAATAACGAATACTAATATAAAATGTTAAGAAATGTATGATTTTTTTGTTAACGTTTAGATATATATAATGAAAATAATATTCTAAAACGCTATATTTTTTAACTCATTATTATTTACCTTATAAGAAATTCCTAAAAAAATTGCTATTGCACCAAATATCGATAAAACTGGAATTATTTTGTTTACTAGTGACGATCCTGATAATGTAGTATTAGAAATTGTGGTTATCATTTCAATATCTGATTTACCCGTTTCATTCGAAGATTCAGTTGTTTTAATTTCTTTAGAATCTCCTACATTAACATTTTTTGATGTTTTTTCTGTTGGTAATGAAGGGCGTTTTATTGATATATCATTATAATGTCTGCCTGCTTCAATATTATTATAATAATTGGATAAAACAAGTAATACTTTACTGAATGTACTGTTTTCAATATTAGTA
This sequence comes from Plasmodium yoelii, assembly GCF_900002385.2. Lineage (NCBI taxonomy): Eukaryota > Apicomplexa > Aconoidasida > Haemosporida > Plasmodiidae > Plasmodium > Plasmodium yoelii. The sequence goes on along the minus strand of NC_036181.2, from coordinate 1,841,271 downwards.
TCATCATTAAAAAGTTCTTTATATTTATTAACAAATTTATCAGCATGTTCTGAAATTTGACTACTATTTTTATTCGTATAACCAGTATTCATCTTACATAATAATTTAAGTAATTCATAAAATTTAGACATATCATTAATATTAATATCCATATATTCCTTTGTTTCGTCTATAATTTTCTTATAATTGTTATATTTTTGATCATTAATTTTATTCTTAGAGTACTCCTCGTTATTTTGTATATGGTTAGAATAAAAATCGTTTAATGTGTTGATTTCATCATGGGACTTTAGGCTTAATATATAACCTAACCATATCATAATACATACTATTTCATCCTTATAAGTATTAGAATCAAATGCAGAACCATAATCACCGAACATATCATTAAATAACCGTAAGCAGCCAGCATTAATCTTATTAACATCACTTTCACAATTATTATTATTATTATGGCAGTATTCATTAAAAAATGTACTTTTAAAATCATATTCTTTAGATTCTTTCAATTCATCGCGAAAAAACCTCCAAAAAGTATCAAACTTTCCACACTAAGATAAAATTTAAAAAAATCAAATAAAAGCGTCTATTAAAATGGATGTATTATTAATTTATATATAATGCAATATCAAAAATGCGTAATAACAAACTTTTATATCAAAGAAATTGTATGTACCATTTTACTAATCGCCATATTGGAAATTTATTTTTGAACTATAAGCTAAGTATGTCATATTAATTTCATATATACTGGATTAAAATAAGGGACATAAACTTGGATAGCCTATATAACAATTATCTATTGTTAAACACATTTTATTTTTAGTATTATTTAAAATTAATGTAAAGTAATAATACAATACTAACACCATAGTAAGTTTATATATAATTTATCAAAATTATCTAAACTGCCTTAAATTGGAAATATTAATATATTGGGGCCATATGTATAGTATAATTTATACTTAAATTTATGATTATTAATAATATTCATTATAAAAATTCAAGTAATTTTGTAATGAGTTAAAAATACATCCCCTTATATGTATGTCTCAATATAGAGGAATACAAATTTGTTTCTCATACTTTAATAAATAGGTATATACCCTTGAACCTATAAACGTTTGAAAATAAATAAATATATTATTAATATAATCCTTAAAGTATATAAATAGATATTTTCTAATATATATTAAATATTTATATACTTGTTTCTAATACTATATACCACTATTTTATTAAAATTATAGTATTTTCAAATTAAGTCGTAATGTTCCTTTTTTAATTGCATATACATAAATTTATATTGTTTTTAATGAATGTAGATAAATTGAAAAAAAAATTAATGCGTTAAATAACTTTATTTTTATTCGTATATACTTCAATTTAGATGTATACTTTATTGGGTAATTTTATAATATATTTTGCCATATTTTACATTCTTTAAAACAACAATTAGCACTGAACCCATACTTATTATGATATTTATAAGCTTAAATAAGTCTTTAAATGTAGATTCATTTTAAAATAATACTTAGTTAATATTAAATATATAACACATAAATAAATATTAATGCAAATTTTAAAGTATAATAGAAAACTATGTTTAATTAGGTTGTTATATTACTCTTTAAGAGGAGAGAGATAAGATATATTTTCTTTTTCAGTATATAAATTTATATAAACATTCGCTAAATGTTCTAAATTGTTCATTTTTATCTTATATATTCTATTGTTATAGTTATTAATATATATATATATATATTCAAATAATTTATTAAAAGTTCTATATTTTATTAATTCTATGATAAAGTAATGTTGTTTTAAATTAAAAAATGATTATTCAATAAACACTAATAATATAATACGCGTTAATATGGAATAATAAAAAGAAATTTAACGTTAATTAAATCTTTATCCTTTTCTTTGTTTATTCAGTTTTTTAGAATATAAAACTACAAATGTCAAACTGGATCTTTAACAAAATATATAACATTGAAACCTTTATAATGTATTATTATGTGTCTTTTCTATCAAATTAATATTTAATTATATGAAGGTTTCATAATATAACAATATTTCAACATTAGTTATTATTATAACATTTTACTAGTTTATATGTATAGGCGTATAATAATAACTCTAGTTTTATCTATCATATTATTTATAATTATCAGTACAAAATATTATATGAAATTTTATTAATATACTTATATTTTATTTTTTAACAATTTCAAAATATAATTTATATATACTTCAAAACTACGAAGTTTAAAAATTAATAGTGATTGATCTATTATTATATCTTTATGGGAAATAAATAAAAGCTTATAAAACTATTTCAATTAATACTAATTAATTTTAATAAAAATATAAAGTAATGAAATAAAAATCCAAATATTATATATTGTTAAAATTTAATATTATATGTATATTTATAGTGTATTTTCTATGTATTACTAAATATGTTAGATGCATAATAATATTTTATAGACATTGTTGTGTTGTCGATTCTTGATCTATATTTTATGACTATATATTATATATTGGTGACATGTTTAATTAATCTTAAAAACACACATATTAATCCGAATATATATTGTAATGTAGATGAATATTAAAAATGAATATTAAAAATGAATTTTATTATAATTTATACCAAACTTCATATATAATGCTGTTATTACAGTTCAGTTGCTATAATACAATTTAAATTTAAATGAATATGAATATGATACAAATTATAAGTTTTTCTAAATAATATTTTCATCAAATAAAGAAACATATTGTGTTATGCATAATTCTATATAACCATAGATTACAAATTTTATATAATAGGCAATTATGGTATATCATAATATGAATTCATATATATTAACACTCAATCGTATATATTATACTTTATGGAAAAAATGTTATGTGACCCTTTTCATATTAATGGCTATCCCTTTTGTGGTTGCATATTTAGACTTCATCTCGAGATTAAAAATATAGGGATGATATATTTAATCAACATTTATAGAGGAATAAATATGATCAAAATTTAAACAAGTTAATAAAAATACAGTTCTACCCCAAAACATAGATTCCATAGAACCAAAATATAACCCATAGTGCAGATCCCTAAATCCTATATATACCTTATAATCTTATTAATATATGTTTAAATTAAGTTTATTTAAAATAATTACAAATATTAACTAAAAATTAGTAAATTAAAAATCCATTAATATATAATATATATGCATGGAAATAAGGACACATGAATTTTTGACAAACACTAACAAAGATAAATTAATTATATATTAAAACAAATATATATAATAATAGAAAAAACAATTAAATCAAATTTTAGTATTCTACAAAATATAAAAAGTGTAACCTTTATGTCATAAAATATTAAATATATTATTTTTAATCATTTAAACACGAATAATAAAACATAATAATAAAGAGTGATTATCTTGATTTTTTGGGTGTTTTTTATAGATTTAAGCTAAATTTAACGTGTTTCCACCATTTCTTAGTTATTTCAGCTGAAATCAGTCCAACTAAAATCATAAATGGTATGAATAGCTTTTCTGATATTTTCGCCATCGAACAAGCTCCAATAAACAACAGTATCCTTTTCAATAATTGGTTGATCCATTTTTTCTTATCCTGATTAGTTTTTAATTCCTTATATTTTTCACATGATGTAACTTCATTATATTCATCTTTAAAATTATCTTCAGTCTCCAAAATATTTTCAGAATTTTCCAATTGTTTAAAGTCTTCATGTTCTGATACAGAAATATTTTCATCTTTTTTTATTATTATTTTATCTTGTATTGGTTTTATTGCTAATTCACCATTCCTTTTACTATCAAGCTCTTTCTTACTTCTTCTAATTATGTTCGAAGTTCATCAATTAACTTTTTCGTTTTCTTATATACATTATTTAAATCGAGTAATATATTATTTTCTGCATGTTTCTTTATATATGAATTTATAGCATTTCGAATATATATAATTTCTTCGTTATCATCATAGTAGCCATTAAGTTGATTTGCAAGACTCAAAGTTGATTGATAAAAATCATTTAAATTGAATTTATTGTCTACATCTGCTAATATCCTATTAATTCTAAATTTTATTATATTCCTTTCAAGACATATACTTCTCTCGCTTACAAGATATAATTCCTGCAAAGAAATGAAATATTTATTAACATATATATAATTAATTTTAACTGTTCCTTTAACTTAAGTGTTTTACCAACACATGAAACAATAATATAAAATTAATGTAAAAGGAATAGATACAAAAACTATAATGAAATATTATTAATAATAAAAGAAAATAATGTGTAACTTACATTTTTGGCATATTCAAAAAAACATATAATAATTTAAGAAAAAACATATTTTAAAATACTGATTCTCATTTTTAGCTTTATTTATTAAATAAGTGAAATAATATATGTAGTTTGAAATAATGATACCTTCATATTTATTCAAAAAATATTCATATTTATTAGTTTTTTGCTCTAAATTTATGAGTATATATATACTATGAAATTTATTTCATTTATTAATTTTTTTTCATTTTCTATAGAATTAATTTATGTAACTGTTGTAATAAACTTCGCTATGTTCATTAAAAGTATTTATGGATATAAATATTATATTATTTCTTTTTTCAAAAAATAATAATTTTTCCATAAAATGTAATTTTCCCATAAAATATATTTTTTGGGAATTTGTTATACAAATAGTCTTTTGATATAATACATTGATATGTTTAATGATACAATTATAATATTTTATAAACTTATATTTTTCTATTATTGTTTACATACGAAAAAATTAATAAATATCAATTTAAATAATAAAATATTATTAGATACATATATATATTTTATATATGAATAAATACAAACATATAATGAAAACATTAACAAAGCATCGTTGTTATTTACATTTAAATGGTTTATTATTTATTATACTTCTCCAATTTTAAATATTACTTAATAACATTCTATATTTTATTTACCACTTTTTTGTAAAAATATTTTGTTTTCATATATTGGTATGTAATAATCTTATTTATAATATATCTATGAATATACAACATCAGATATATTATTTCTATTAAAATAATATAAAATATTAATATTTTTAAATGTAATTCAAAAAACAATCAATTACAATATAAAATCACAAAAATAATACATATAGAACCAATATATTTTATCTCAGGTCGAAAAATTAAATATACTTAATTCTATTAGCTATTATTTCCATCATATTCATTTAATAAATGTTAAGACATTTTTTGTATTTAAAAAATATAATATTTTGACCTTTATAAATAATAATTAAAGAAAAAGAAGTATTATAATTCAGTATAATAGATAATTTATTTTATGTTTTTTTATAAAATAAGAAACAAGTCTTGATCTGTATCATATATATACAATGCTTCTTTATATTAATAGACAAATTTACTATTTGGTATTATTTAAATCCGAATTCAAATATAAGTTAATTAAATTTATCATTCCAAAGATTTGTCTTTTCTTTTATAAACAAAAAAATCAACAAACAAAATAAATTAATAAATGGTACAGGATTGCCCTGTATAAGTTTGTATATATTTAATAGTCCCATTTTCTCATCAACGCAATTTACGACTTTTTTTATCGTTTTTCCTTACTTTTCATTATTCTTTCCCAGTTTTTCATATTATGCATCGTAATTATTTAAATCAGCATTCTCTTCTAGGATCAAGTCGATTCCAATATTTGATAAATTTCCCCATAAACCATTAATCGCAAATTAACAATAAAATACAAAAATTCATAGTATAGTTCAACACATTTACCATTAAGTTATATTAACAAGAAATTCAATTCTTATATTTTGTCAAAATATATTTCTTTATTGTTCCTTTTCATAGTAATCTTCATCTTCATTTTTTCTTACATATTTAGAATTAATGTAAGTCTTAAAAAGTACAACTTATCCTATACATATTTAAAACAATTCCTTAAACTAATAAATATTATAAAATTATTCAAAATTAAATGCAATATAACACTTAATCCTAACCCAAATATGTGTCCCGTAGACACAATCCTGAGCCTCGACATGAAACACCATAAAAATTATGCAAAAATTATGATAAAAATTACTTCCAAATAGATAGTTTATTAACATATATTAATCATCGTTACTATTCCTGAAATAGTCACTACTCTTTGAATCATATATTAATAGTTCATTTCCTTCTTTATTTTTTTAGCTTTTCTCTTAAATGTTGTTTTTGAGATCGTTTCCGAAATCCAAATAACGAATACTAATAGAAAATGTTAAGAAGCGTACAGTTGTTCGTTAATGTTTACATATATATAATGTTTTTTTTTTAATTCCTTATTATTTACCTTATAAGAAACTCCCAATAAAATTGCTATTGCACCAAATATCGATAAAACTGTAACTAATTTATTTACTAGCGATGAGCCTGACAATGTAATGTTAGAACTTAGGTTTGTCATTTCAGTGTCTAATTTATCTGATTCACTCGATGTTTCAGTTGTTTTAATTTCTTTAGGAACTTCTTGATTAACTTTTTGGGCTCTTTTTTCTGTTGGTAATTGAGGAAGATCTATTGATATACTACGAAGAGCTTTGCTTTTTTCAAAATTATTATAATAATTGGATAAAACAAGTAATACTTTACTGTATGAACTGTCGTGAATATTATTATTATCATTAAGGAGTTCTTCATACTCTTCAACAAATTTATTAGAATATTTTGAAAAATCGCTATTATTTTGTTTCGTATAAGCAGTATTCATATTACATAACAATTTAAGTAATTCATCAAATTTAGCCATATGACTAATATTAATATTCATATATTCCTCTATTTCATCTATGATCTTCTTATGACTTTCATAACCTGAATTACCAGCGTCATGCTTAGTGTATTCTTCGTTATTTTTTATATGACTAGAATAAAAATCTTTTAATGTGGTGATATTTTCAGGTGGCTTTAGGCTTAATTTATAACTTAACCATATCATAATAAACACAGTCACCTCCTTATAAACATCATGATAATGTGAAATACCAGATACACCGAAAAATTGGTTAAATAACCATAAACATCCAGCGTTAGCTATATCAGTATCAGTACCGCAATTTTTATTTGGACAATATTTCTTAAATATTCCTCTTTCAAAATCATATTGTTTCGAATCTTTCAATTCATCTCGAAAAATCTTCCTTAAAGTATCAAACTGATTGCACTATGAAACAATTTTAAACAAATTTAATAAAATGTCATTAAAATTAAGTTTATTAGTGATATATAGATAATAAAATATCAAACAATGCAATAAATTAAATATTGTTAAAAAAATAAATATACCAAACGATCAGCCATTATAATGGAATTTCATTTTTAATTTGTAGGTTAATCTGCATCATGTTATTTTTATATAAAATATATATATTGACAACATATATTCTGTAGATGAGTCCCATATATCACATTGATCGTATTAAACACATTGTTATTTTAATAATAATTTATAATTAATATGGAATAATAATACAATAACATTACTAAAGGAATATTATATTTACTTTATTGACATTTGCTAATTTGCCTTAAATTATGGTCGGTTTAATACATATTTGATCATATGTATATATAATACAATTTATGCATAAAATTATTAATAATAACATTCTACATAATTATATTATCAATTTTTAAGGAAATTTATAATGAATTTAAAAAATATATAATTATATATATATTTTAATATAAAACATAAACAACGTCATATCTTTTATTATAATAAACAGTGTCCTAAAACTTAAATATTGCACAAATATAAAAAATTAAGAAAGTTATTATTATTAAAATTCTTAAAAGTATATAAATAATCATTCTTTTAAATATATTAAATACTTATATACTTGTTTCTTATAATATATAATATAATTTATTCTAAAATTATAATACTTGCAAATTAAGTTGTGTTACTTACATCTTTATACAAATTACATAAATTTAATATTATTTTTATTTAATATAGATAAATTCATAATCCATTTTAATGAATCCGATAACATTATTTTTATTCCTATATATTTCAATTTATAAATATACCTTATTGGGCAATTTTATAATATATTTTACGCATCATTTCCAAGGTTTAAAACAATTAGCACTGAACCTGTATCTATTAAGCTATTTATAAGCTTAAATAAGTCTTTAAATGCATTTTTTTTAAAATAATACTTAGTAAATATTAAATATTAACACATAAATAACTATTGATGCAAATTTAAAGTATAATAAAAAACTATGTTTAATTAGGCTGTTATATTGTCCTTTAAGAGGAGAGAGATAAGGTATATTTGCTCTTTTAATATATAAATTTAGATAAATATTTGCTAAATGTTCTAAATTGTTATTTTTATCTTATATATTCTATTGTTGTAGTTATCAATGTATATACATTCAAGTAATTTATTAAAAATTCTATATTTTATTAATTCTACAATAAAACAATGCTAATTTATATTATAAAATGATGATTCATTAAACAATGGTAATATAATATAGAATAATAAAAGACACTCAACGTTAATTGAGTTTTTAACCTTTTCTCTATTTATACAACTTTTTAGAATATAAAACCACATATCCCAAATTGGATCTTTAACAAACATATAACATTGATACATTTATAATGTATTATTATATGTTATTGATTTGTTATTTCAACAATATGACTGTTGATTATAGGAAGTACCCACTTTTATACTTTTTTTACTGAATATTTATAGAAAATAATTGTATACAACATATAACAAGGACTTAGGGGGCATTGATACATTTTTTAAAAATATTATTATGAATTTTTTCAATAATAAATTATTTTATAAAATATATATTTTTTAGTCATTCATTATATTAGTAATTACTGTTATTCTTATAATTATAGAAAAATATTACAATGGAAACCAAATGAATCGATTAAACATCGTCGTTTTATATAGATTATTAAAATATATATATTTATATTATAATATTACACATAAATATACTTTTTAATTATACTTATGAGTTTATTTACCTATAATAATGATAAACAAGTTTGCTTATTTTCATTTTTAATAGTTATATTGAGTTTTAAAGTTAGATTCATTGAATCTGAACCAAAAAATAAAAGTTGTTAATTATATTTATTATTCGAAACAATCGTCTTTTCTTTATAAACAAAAAATTAACAAAGAAAATAAATTAATAAATGGTACAGGATCGAGCTACATAAGTTTGTATATATTTAATAATGGAGATTTCCCCCATAAACGGAATTTATAGATTTTTTAGTCTGTTTTTTTTGAGTAGATGAATTTATAATTATTTGAATTTGTTTTTTACCATCAGCTGAGTTTATAACTGTCTTTTTCGTTTTATTTACACCAAACAAATTTAGAACCTTTCTCATGTTTTTTTTTCAATTCCTTTCTCTATCCAAACGACAAATATTAAGATAAAACTATGAAAAATATATAATACTTTATATTGAGGAAATATTCTTAAAAAAATATATTTAATAATTTTATTTCTATTTATGTTATACATACTTAACAAAATAATGGATATTAAAAGAACTATAATTGAAATTCCAATTTGTATTCTTTGAGTATATATATATCACCTATTCCTGTTGTTTCATTTCCTTTTACTTCGGTTTCAGAATTTTATGGTTTAATTACAGGATTTATCATTGATATTTGAGGTTCTCTTTGACCGTTTTTTTGATTACAATTTTCTTTTTCAGATAAATCCTGAGGGAATTACAGTGTGCTAGTTTGTTCCATATAACTTGGTAGTGAGGTATGTGATGTTTCTGATGAAGTTCAAGGTGTATGTTTTTGATGCTTTTTTGAGTCATTAGGTGTGGGTAATTCATCCCATGTGTCTTCTAATCCAAATTTATTATCTCCTGAATTATCAGAGGTATCTACTTTTTAGAACCGCTACTTATATGATATATAATGACTTTTAAAAAACTACTAGATTCTTTGAAAGCATTTTTTATATTAGGTAATGTTGTATTATATAAATTGTGAATATGTTTAGTTGCACCTATAAATATATTCTTAATCATTTCAAACGAAATGACAGCACTATTTAATTATTCCATGTTTTTTAATGTGGCCCTAAAAATGGATGCTCCAATATCAAACGGTGTCCTTGGTGTACTTTGAGTTCCTTTTGCTCCTGGAAAATCATCTTTATCTCTTGAACATTTCCTGATTCACCAATTGATTCACATCCTGAACCTACTTGATCACCTTGCAAAACATCTTATCCATCACCTGAACCACCTAACACTGAGACCTTATATAGATTTTGAGAATGTTTAAAAATAGAGATTCAATTTTTTTTGTTCTTTTATGTTTAATCGTTTTTATTTTGTTAATTTATGCTAAATATAATAGTATATATATTGACTCAATTGTGATATAATCTAAATTATAAACACATAAAATGAAGAAATTAACTTTTTAAATGTTTATAAAGTTTACAGTTAAAATTTTATCATAATTTTTAGCAATATGCTATTAATTGTGTACTTGCTATAATTAAAAAATTATATTAATAATAATATATATATAGTTTTTTTTATTTAAACCAACTTAAATATATTTGTTATTATATCGAAATAAAAAAAAAATTTGGGTTGTCGTTTTGTTTCGTTGCCTTTATAAATCAATATGCTATGCATATTGATTTGCTCATTATTATCTTTTAAGTAAAGGTATTATATAAGTCATTATTTATTAATAACAAAATAATATATAGCAATTATATATTTTAAATATATATTTTTTCTTAGATCAAATTTGAACTATCGAAATTACGAAAATTAAATAAAAGAAAAAATTAATTACCGAGAAACAAACATATAATAATTTGTATTAATCTTATTATATCAATTGCAATTTTATCTGGTTGCATGAAATTCTCGAAAAAACTTCGAAAATAAGATAAAGAACTATAATTATACATTTTTTTCTGTTTCTTATAATTTGTTTACGATTTGTTATATTATTATAATATACATGCAATCTATTAATATTATTTGATACTGATGTAATGTGTATGTAAAATTTCCATATATAAATTTGTGTAAAACCATAATATGATTTAGTATAGTGTATTTGTTTGTGTTAATAATATATATATTTGAAAACTAAAATTTTAATTATATGTGTATGGAGATATATATATTTTATGCAAAAAAACAAAGACATTTAATATTAAAAATGCCTTATTAAAAGGAAAAGTAATATGTATATATATTTTTAGTTGTCATATATTATTATATTCCATAATATTGGTGATGGAATAAATTGAATTGAATAACCCTGAATTAAGAAATACAAAATGTAATTTAGATGGTGATCCTAAGACAGGTCGATTCTGTAATAAAAATGGTTTACTTTTAAAAACATATGGGTGGCTTGTTAAAAATGGTATCGGAATTATATTGCTAATACATGGATTAAAATCTAATACTCGACTAACTTTTATGAGAAAAAATTTAAAAATGCAAAATAACAATAAAGGTTTAGTAGTAGACAATAATAATTACTATATTTATAAAGATAGTTGGATTGAAAATTTTAATCAAAATGGTTATCCAGTATATGCACTAGATTTGCAGGGGCATGGCGAATCATAAGGATGGGAAAATATAAAAGGCGATTTTAGTTGTTTTGATGATCTAGTTGATGATGTAATACATTATATGAATCAAATTCAAGATGAAATCTCAAATGACAATCAAAATGATGATGAATCTCATGATATAGTAACAAATAAAAAAGAAAAACTTCCTATGTATATTATTGGGCATTCGTTGGGAGGAGGTATTGCTTTAAGAATATTACAATTATTAGGGAAAGGAAAAGAAGATAACATTAATGCTGGAGAGGCAAATAACTATAAAAAATGTAACATCATGTTAGACAATTCTACTAATATTAATGAAGTTGACAAAGATATGTATGATATCAATAATTCTAATGATTATGATTTCGATAATTCATGTTCTAGTATCTCTTCTACGACAAATACTATTGCTAGTGTTAGTGATAAAGATCAAGAATACTATAATTATTTAGATAAATTAAATATTAAAGGTTGCATATCTTTATCTGGTATGATGAGATTTAAAACTATATGGAATGCTAGAGACGATTCAATTGAGCGTTTTTATTTACCTGTAGTAAACTTCATATCTCGCGTAGCGCCTAATTTACGAATTCCGTCAGGATTCTGTTATAAAGGCCCCCAATATGTTGTTAATATATTTGATTATATTTTTCGAATTAACAGTGGAATCAAATTTAAATGTATTTCTGAGCTTATAAAAGCAATGATCACATTAAATTGTAATATTAATTATATGCCAACAGATGTTCCTTTATTATTTGTACATTCAATAGATGATAATGTTTGTTATTATAAAGGGACTGTTTCGTTTTATAATCAAGCAAATGTTAGTAAAAAAAATTTACATATTGTCGAAGGTATGAATCATTTTACAACGACAAAACCAGGAAATGAAGACATTTTAAAAATATTATTGAATGGATTTCTAATTTAAGAAAGGATGATGACGATAAAATAAATGATAAAATAGAGATGAAAAAGAAGATGAAACAGAAGATGAAATATATTATGAACTAGATGATGAACTAGATGATGAAATAGAAGATGAAATATAAAATTTCCCTTAATAATATTTATATTAATTATTGTTTTGTTTTTTTATAAACATAAATGTAACTTTTTCTATTAATTTTTTAAGTCAAAACAAGAAAAGATAATAATAAATATATTATATCCTTTTGCATTATATATATGTTCTTTGTTATTTCAAATTTTTTTTTTAAGTTAAATTTGTATATAATGATTTTAGATGCTATTTGAAGCTATATATATAATGTGCAGTTATATATAATATTAATTTGTGAATTAATGCAAATTAAAATTAATTATTAATAACTTTAATTATAATTAATAAAAGATTATTTAAAATAATAATCATTTACATTCATTATTTCATGTTTCTTTATATGTAAAGCGGTCTTAAGGACAAAAAAACAACGAAAAAAATTTAGTATTAGAATATAATTTGAAAAATAAAATGTTGTTGAAACACTTTAAATTGGATAAGTATTATTACATAAATTTGTGGAAAAACATAATTTAGATCTGTATACATTTTTTTTTATACAATAATATTGCTTATTGAATGTATGTATTTCATAAGGAAAATAGACAGCTGGTTTCTTAAATTAACAATATAATATTTTTAAAACTTATAATATTACTGCTTTGTATATGTAATATAGGTTCATTTATAATATATTTAGATTAATTTGGTCGTGTAGAAGTTATTCCATTCACTATGTTTGATACAAATATATTTTGTAAAATGATCAATAATAAAACAAACAAAAAAAACAAGTTATAAGACAGAATATACATTAAAAATGCACAATTATGTATTTTATAAATATGCATATAAAATATAAACATATGTATATAATATAAAATTATACGTATACAAATAATAAATACTATGATTATAGCAAATAGATCAATCTTATTTCAACTATTAATTATTTTCGGAACATTCTTTCACAAATTATATACAATAATGCAAATAAGTCAAAATATTTTCCACGTACGTAAATATATAAGCCGTCTATTAACAATTTATAATAAAAAAATTGTATTTATTTTAACATTTATATAATCAACCAAAACAACCACAGCATTTGTCTGATTCTTTATCGCTGCCATAATTTTCTTCATAATTTTCTTCATAATCTTCACTATATTTTTGATAATTTTTATAATAATCATCATCATCATCATCATCATCATCATCTTTATCACCAATAGGATCGTTATTATTGTTATTATTTAATTGGGTTTCGCTTTTAGATTCTGTACCATTTTTTTTGTTACTTCTCTTTATTTTTTTGATAGCCCGAGTGATTCTATTTCTTAATCCAGATTCCTTAGATCGATCATACAAGAGAATAAATATAATAATGTATATATGTGGTAATATATACGTCAGAACATGTAAATAACCACTATTGCATAATTTTATAAACACTAGTTTATATTTTGTTTTGACAACTTACTTTCTGTTCAGAACACTGTATAGATACAGCCAAAAAGAGGTACAAGACGATACAAACTAAACTAAATATCCTTTTATTCATTTTCTTATTAATAAAAAGTGTTTCCTTAAAGCAGTACGATTTAAATAATATATAGGTTTTATTCTTTTTCAGTTTTTTGTTTATCTATTATTATTGTAAAACAATAATGCTATTGTTTAATATTACAAATTGTTTAATTTTAATTTATATAAGCAAATTATTTGATATTTATAAAATTATATATTGCTTCTATTTTAAATCATTCACAAATTTATGATCATGTAATTATAAGTTAACAAAATTTAATATTATATTTTTACTTTAATATAAATAATAAAAATAAATAATATAATTTATTTTAAATGCATAAAAATATATATAACAATTTGATCTAAATACATAAAAATGTATATATTTGTTCTATGCATTTTTTATTTATTTGAACCATTATATTTAATATAAAAAAATTATTTTTAATATTTGAAATATAAATAAATCAATGCACTAATTTATATCTATATATCATCATACAAATATATAATAATTGGTATCACCAGAGACATAAACATACAATTGCGAAAAATTTTATATTTATATTTTTTTCTAATAACAACCCATTTTCGTAAAAAATATATTACCTTAATTATAAACAAATAAGTTTATGTAACAAATTCAATCTAAAATATATTTTTTGCATATTTTTATATAAATAAGTCTTTAGTATAACCCAAAGGTTCATTTAATAATATGTTTGATACTTTATAAACTTATATTTTTCTATTGTTGCATGTCTACATCTAAATTCATATATATTAATCATGGTAATAACATATTATATACATATATATTATAAATCAATATATGCAAATATATGAAAAACAATTAATAAAAATTGTTGTTTTCATCTAAATGCATTTTTATTTTTATACTTCTCAAATGTTTAATAATATTCTATATTTTATTTTTTTCCGTTTTTTAAAATATATGGCCTCCATAAATATAAATGTAATCATTTTATTTATATAATATACAATTCGAAATATATTATTTATATTAAAATAATATAACCTATTTATGTTTTCAAGTATACCTCGTATAAATCATAACGAATAATATATATGAAACCAGAAATGCAGTACATTTAATAAGAAATGCTTTATTTTGTCGTATTCATTAAACATATTATAGTACCTTTAATGGTTAAGTATTATATTGCCTTTATTTTTATAAATATTATTTAAATAAAATATAAATATAGCACATTAGCTATAGAACATTTTATCATATAGAAAATGTATTCTATATTTTTTTTTAAAATAGGGTAAATGAGCCTTAATATGATTCCCACATATTAAAGTCCTAATTATTTATACTAATAAATGAAATGGAATTTATTTATTATTGTTTGAATTTTATATTGTCTTTTAAATACGGAGCCATATATTAACACTAAAATAAAAGTTAATTAAATTTATCATTCCAAAGGGTTGCCTTTTCTTTTATAAACAAGAAAAATTAACGAAAAAATAAATTAATAAATGGTATATGGTCAGCCTACATAAGTTTGTACATATTTAATAATGAAGACTTTTCTCTATAAATGGAATTTATAGATTTTTTAGTCTATTTTTTTTGAGTAGTTGAATTTATAATTATTTGAATTTGTTTTTCTCCATTAATTGAATTTATAACTTTCTTTTCAGTTTTCTTTCCAGAAAATAAATTTAACATTTTTCATCTTTTTTTCTCTTCGATTTTTTCCACATCCATAATATAAATACTAACATAAGAATAATAAAAATATATAGCTATTTTCTTTTTTATCCATATACAAAATTTGTGTAATACATATTTTTTAATTTTCTGTTTAGTAGTTTTATTTTTATTTGCCTTATATATAGTAGCTAAAGTAATGGGTATTGCAATAACTATAACTGAAAATACAATTGATTTTTGTTCATTAAATATATCTCCTGAAGATACTATTTCCATATATCTTCTTTTACATTGATTGTAGAAGGGTGGTGTTCAGTTCCTTGATCAGATACTATATTGTTGGAACCGACTATGGGTTATTAGGTTTTACTTTTTTGGTCTTCATTTTGTGTTATGTCTCGATTTTTTGGGGATGTAACGATTGTATCAGTGATTGTGAAGATATGGTGTTTTTGGTGAATCATTAGGGAATTGCTGAACATTTACTGGAGCTTTTGATTTAGGGCTATTGTCATTTGATGGAGATGTATCATTTTTTTTATTTTGTTAAATAATTATATCCCTAACAAAATTATTAAATATAGAATAACCACATTCTAAACCAGTTAATACTGTATCATATACATCATTGCCCCAATTAGTATGGGTTTTATAAAAATATGAAAAATCCGGTTTAAAAAAATTAACTATAAATTTCATGGAGTCTATAATGCTTATTATACTTGATCGTTCCACCAATGAATCTTTTTCTGTAGTATCTTGGGTTATCTGTTCATTTGGTGAATTTTTTTGTGATTTATCTGAACTTTGGCTATTTTCTAAAGTTTGTTCTGGTTTTGTTGTGGTTCTTTTTGTGGCTGTCGTGGTGATTGTTGTACCTATTCTAATTCACTTCAGGAATTTTTTGTTTATTATTTATCTCACCATTTTTATTTCCTTATTTAACACCCTGAGTTTATGTTTTTTCATTCGTATCTTTTTGTGAATCTGATGTTTCCAAATTGGATGTAGAATGTTCATTTATTTTGTCTATCTCTGGAAGCTTGGGAGGCGCATTATTTTGGGGATTATTTTTATAATAATCATTTATAAAATCATTATAAACATTCTTCAACATATAATATACATCAAGATATAAATTATAACTGGTGTCAATATCGGCATGATTACTAAATTGTTTAAACTTTTCAGCGTAACTTTTAACAGATTGGTAATACCTCGTGGAATCTTCTAAGTGATAAATATTATCATCATTATTAGAATTTTTTTACATATTTCTTTAAGTATGTAACAAATATTACTCATAAGATCAGTATCAATTTCTTTATTAAACAAATCCATTTTATGTTCACCATATTTTTTATCTTCTTCGTACCAATCACCCTTTACTATATGATTATTAAAAAAATCATTTAAACCAATGGATTTTCTATTCTGTTTATTTGATATTTGTTATAATTTATAGCATGTCCACAACAAACCGTAATTTACATTATGGTCTTTCTGATCTCCATGCTCCTCATCAGATTCAACGTTACCAAATAATTGCGATAATAAATATACAAATGAAGCGCTAACTTTATCAATATCAGAATTACATTTTCCATATTCTTCTCCTTTTTTAGGGCAATAATATGTGTATAATAAATCTTTACTATCAAGTTGCTTTACATTGTTATCTTCATCTGGTAATTGTTTATATAAACTATTAAACATTTCACACTAAAAATTAATTTTTTTAAAATTATAAAAATATATATTAATGATAATTTTATTAAAATACAATTTATTAGTAATTTATAAGAAAATTAACATAATAAAATATATATACCACATGAGCAGACATAATGGAATTTTATTTGGCATTTATAAGTATGTTATGTTATTTTTATTGTAAGACTAATATGATAACCCACAATAGATGACACAGGCACTTGGGATTTATATACAACTATTGTATGTTGTTAAATTAATATTTAAATTATAATATTTACAAAATAAGTTAGATTATTCCATTTTATAAATAGGTTATATATAATGGATACAGATTTTTTATTTATCTATGTTGTTAAAAAACAATTTAAAGTGTGTAATAACTTTATTTACATCCAAACATTTCTCTACCCATAAACTTTATTTATTAATATTTTATAGGCATAATTTATATACCCTTATATAAGTTTAAAAACTTATAGAGCACATAATATA
This sequence comes from Plasmodium yoelii, assembly GCF_900002385.2. Classification (NCBI taxonomy): domain Eukaryota; phylum Apicomplexa; class Aconoidasida; order Haemosporida; family Plasmodiidae; genus Plasmodium; species Plasmodium yoelii. The sequence goes on along the minus strand of NC_036181.2, from coordinate 1,823,083 downwards.
AACTATTCAATATAATTAAATTTTAAACAAATCATGATATATAAAGAAGTTTTAAAAAAGTATTTAATATATATTATTCTTTTTCACCCATATTAGCTGTTTAATATATAAATAAATCACAAATCTTATTTAAAATTATAAAATAGACTAAACCTAATTATTATTATTCCATTTACTTTTAAATTAGTAATTTTATAATATTAACATAACTTTTGGTTAGTTGGTAATTATAAATTTTAAAAACAATATAACACGGGTTACTATTTTAGGTTCATATTTATATGTATTACCTAAAATGTATTATGTATTGAATATTTTATAATATCATATTAGTTTATAATGTAAAAATATTATTTTTAACGAGAATTACGGAATTATTAATATTAGTTTGCTTGGTAGCGTTCATTCTAATATTAGACATTAAAAAAACACTAAGCCAATATTGTAATATTTCATTTGATATTTTCTGCATACAATTTTAGTATTATCATATCTTTGAGAATATATAAGACTACTGTCCATCTATTCGAATCAAATACAATAATATATTAATCTAATATTATTATTGTTGTTATTAATGGTATATCACTGTATACTATATCATGGCAATAATGCATTTAATAGTACTTTAAATCAATGTATAAAGCTTCTATATTTCACTTCTTTAAAGTATTACATTTTAGAATATATATATTATTTCGTAATAACACTATATTTAAATTATAAATTTATAAGTTCGTATATATATAATAGCCTAATATAAATATTATTAGTTCAAAGAAAATTTATTATTATTTGCCTTCTCGATAAAATTAATATTTAATTATATGAAGGTTTAGCAATAAAACAATATTTCAATATTAGTTATTAGATTATATCTATAGGTGTATAATAACGCTATTCTATCTGTCATATTACTTATAATTATTAGAATAAAATGTGATATGGAATTTTATTAATATATTTATATTTTTTCTTTTAACTATTTTAAATATAATATATTTATACCTCAAATCTTTAAATTTTAAAAATTAATAATGATTAATATATTATTATACCTTTATAGTAAATAAATTAATGTGTAGAGAACTATCTCTGTTATTTGAATTTAATATTTTAGCATAAAATGATATTATATATAATCGAAAAATAAAAGGATTGTATACATATATTTATAATGCAATTTTTTATTAATATGCATATTTATATTGATTATTAAAAATTTAGATGCATAAAATGCCTTTTATAGATACCGTTGTATTATCGATTCTCGGTCGATATTTTATAAATTTATATTTTATGAATATCTATTATTACATTTCAGTTGGATAACACGATTTAAATAAAAATAAACATGATACAAGTTATAAGTTTTACTAAATAAAATTATCATAAAATAAAGAAACATATTATGATATGCATAATTAAATATAGCTCTGGGTTAACAAACCTTATATAATAGATAATAAGGGTTATTATGTACAGTTAGCCAAAAATTAGCAATAAAATATATAATGCGAAGTTATAATATTGCTACATTTAATATATATGAACGAATTAAACATAAGTATTATAACTTATAAACTATCTTACGTGTTCATTTTCATATTAATGACAATGCCCCTTTTTTGGTTGCATGATTGGACTTTTGAACTTCATCTCGAGATTAAGAATGCGGAAATAATACATATATTTAATCACCATTTATAAACAAATAAATATGATCAAATTATTAACAAATTAATAAAAATATGTCCCTAATCCAAAACATTGATTTCATAGAACAAAACTATAACATATAGTGCAGAACCATGGCCCCAAATACGGATTCCCCAAAACGCAACTCTAAGCCTACCCTATATATTTTCAATGCTTTTTCGTTCCACACCAATCAATATTACACTTTTTTGCAAAACAAATAAGATGTATGCAAAACAATATATCGTTAAAAATGTTTTTATTGTCTAATAAATTACAATCAATTATTCACTATTTTCAAATATTCATTATTTAATGTGAAAACTATATAATATCATATTTATAAAAATAAAAATAATTTATGTATCTGTGGTGAAAATAATAATTATATTGCCACCAGCTTTTATATTTTTGGTGTAAGTGATAAATATTTATTGATGTTAAATTAATTTGTAAAAATAAACAGGTTTTTATAATTGTTTTAATACAATTCATAAGAATCAATAACGTTCATTATTTTATTATATATGTATATAATAATCTTGAGTATACAATCAAATTATTAAATACTAAAAAATTATCCAAAACAAAATCAGGGTACATACTCGAACAAAAAAACTGAATCATAAATCCGAAATTACAAATATGCGCATAGATTATAATGCATTCATATTTATTTAATATAGTAATGGCAGCAATTTGCTAAAAGTATTGTATTTATTTATATATTAATTGTGTATATATTTTCTTATTTGTTAGTTTATTACTAGCTTTTCTTTATATTATTTACGTAGGATTAACCCATTTTTACATATTATTATAAAGTACTTCCCCATATTAATCTTATAAAATTATTAAACATACCATACTATATATATATAAACGATAATAACATTAGTATTATTTAAAAATAACCACAAAACTTTAACTATTATAATTCATTGATTTTATTATTTGTTTAACGTTTTATACGAACTATGTCATTATAACAATGTTATTTTATTATATTAATCATTTATTATCGCTATAAATTCCATGAGAGATATTTATGAATTAAATGCTTTCAAAACAAATGATACTAAATTGAAATATTTACAAAAATTTTAATATCATGTATATTATATGTACATTTATATATAATATTTAGTTAGCTAGCTATAAATTATTTTTTTAGTAACAAGTGTAAATGTAATATTTTAAAACAACACCTTATTAAATTTATATTTTCTTATTTAATGCAGAACAATTCTAACAACAATAATTTATAGAGAATATTTAATTATTACTATATATTTATCATGCAGTTTTTTATATACACTGTTGTTTTTTTTAATTATTTTTATCTTTAAAGTTTTATACTGTTACCAAAAAAATATTCAATATTCACTAACTATATAATTTTAATATTTATTAGCTTTAAAATAGTATAAAATTATCTTGATAAAAATTATTATAAAAAACTTATAAAGGTTAGCAATTAATAAAGCAATATAATATCATTTAGCATGTAATTCAAAGATAAGTGAAAATGTTATTAATAATGTGCAACCAGATTCAATCAATATAATAAAATATAAAGCCGTTAAGAAAACAAATAATAAAAAAACTAAAAAACCACAAATGTTGTATTATGGATATATTTCTATATCACAGCTTCACAAAACAAATATATTTTTATTTAAGTTTATAATTAAAAAAATTTATATAGTATAAATACCATAATTTTTTTTATATTTTAAAAAACATTTTTTTTATTTTTTAAAAAACATTTTTTTAATTACTAAAAACCTTAAATATTGCTATCTTAATATTATTTATTCCATTTTATTTTTTATCTTATTGCTATAATAAATTCTTATAATTGCATTAATTCGCTTTATATATTTATTATATATTTTTCCTATTATTAATATTATTATAATCTTTTTACTTATACGAAAATGAAATTAGCAAAAGCATTATATTTTGTTGCCTTTTTATTGGCCATAAAAGTGTTAACCCCAGGATCTAATAATTATGTTGAAGCTAACCCCCCAAATTCAGATAAAGTAGCCAATGGTGGTGATCGTACACTTATTAAAAAAATTAAAGATAACAAGGTTGCATTTATATCAACAATAGCCGCAACAGTAGCACTAGCAATTGCTACTACACTTGGTGTAATGCATTATAAAAAGAATGCTAAAGAAAACGATTCCGATGATGATATAAAAATAATACCCTTAAGTTACCCACATAAAGACCCAGGCAAACCAATTAATTATGAAGGTAACCCATTCGCATAGGAGCCAATACAAATCCATAAATACCATAAAATAATGGAAAACCATCACCATATGATATTACTCCAGGCTCATATCGCTATAAATTACGTGATTTGTAGTTTCTGATGGATATTGTATACTTGCATATCATATTATGACAGTAAACCAAAAATTCAAGTATATCCCATACGCTGTAAAAATTAACTGATATAATTAATATAATTAAACAAATCAATAAGATGCCAATAATTCGAGATATTTAAATATCCTTATGTATAAATTTGCCTTTTTTATAACATTTTTTTTAATTCTTATGTGTCATATATAATAATATATTTGATTTATTAAAAAGTGCCAATATTTGCGATTCAATTCCAAAATATATGTATTTACGTTTTCACAATAAAATTATTTAACACCAAAGTCACATTGAAAAAACATTTCATTTTCTGTTTTTTTCCTTTTATTAGCATAAATTCTTTTTGTATTTTAAGCGTACTTTCATATTATTAATATTAAAAAATATATTGTGCATATAATATGTATATGTGCTGTTTTTTGTGTTCTTTATAGTAAAAATAAACCATGATAGATACTTTTATCTGTAAGTTATATTTGATCGGAATATAATTTATAGTAATTAAATTAATGAAATTATTAGAAGCATTCAATCAAATGTTACATTATATGTAATAATTTTTTTATATTGTTATTTAAAACATATAATACCAATATATTTTATGCACATATAATGAACATTATAATAAACTAACTAAAATTGTGTTTGCGTTAAGAACCAGGATTGATATGTACTAATAGAAAAATTAAATAAAATATAACATAAATATAAACCATATAAGATAATATTTATTTATTTTATTTTGCTACTGCTGTAGAATGACGTTGGGAAAATATAAATATTAAATTAAACATATATGTAGAATAAAAATAAGAAGTTTCGCTAAATAAAAATATTTATAAAATAAAATAAAAGTATTGTATACTATGTTTTTTGATATATATAATTCAATATTATCCTAAATTATGATTAACGCATCTTATATAATAAGCATTTGTAATATTACACATTAATTATTAGTATTATTATTATATATGAATAGCCAATATATAATATTAAAATATAAAATAACAAAATTTTATTTTAAACATATTTAATATTTAAGTTATATGAACATACCATATGCACGTTATAATTTATGAAAGATCGCTTTTATACACGATTTTTTCATATTAATGTTTATCACTCTTTTATTTCAAATTTAAACTTAGCTTCTAGGATAAAAAATATGGCGTAGTACATTTTTTTCTAGTAAATTATTACTTATATATATTTAAAAAAATACTACTCCAGTAAGCATTACCAAACTTTAAAAAACACAATAAAAACAAAATAAATAGTTCAAAACATGAAACCAAGCCTATATAGATAGGTATTGAATATGTTTATAATCCTATTGATAGATATATTTAAAATTATTTTTTTAAAGAAATATAAAATATAATTATACAAAGTTAGAAATTCCTTAAAATGGATAAATTAAAATTTGCATTAAATAAACAATTGTATATACATAAAAATATATGGAAATCATCTCGTAAAAATGCCAAGACAAATCCATTATATATTTAAATAATTTTATAACAAATAATTGTAACAAAACAAATTATCTAAAGCATACTTTTTTGTTTTATAAAATATAAACAGGTGCAGTTTCGATGCCATAAATATCCAAATATTTTACTTTTGTATTATCTGGAAGAATTGCTATTAAATTTTACAAATATTATTTTTAATTATTTAAACAAATATAATAAAACATAATAAAGAATGACTATTTTATCATGCGTGATTTTTTTTTGAATAACTTTCTGAGTTTCCATAGCTTCTTAATGGTGTATTTCGCTTTCGGTAATAATAAAATAACCAATGGTATTGCTAACCCTCCTGAAAATAAACACATTAATGTAACTGCAAATAGTAATACATGATTCTTCATGAAATCTTTGTACGTTTCATTAAAGCTTGAATCACACTTGACTACAGCATAACTACTTCCTGAAATAACTTCATTATATTTATTTCCAAAGTAATTATTATCTACATTCAAGATATTTTCACTATGTTTCAGTTCTTTTAAATCTTCAATTCTCGATACAAGGAGATGAATATCCTTTTTTATTATCCTTTTATCTACATTTGATTCCACTGATAGTTCATATTCCCCATTATCATCGTTTCCTTTTTTCGATATTTCTAATTTGCTCGCAATTTCATTAATGCATTCTTTCACTTCATTTTCTATATCTTTTAATTCTGATAATATATCAATATATTTAGAATCCTTTGGGCTCAATTTTATAGTTTTATTAGTATATATTTTTTCTTCTTCACCACAATTGCCCCCATCATGCTTATCTAAAATGCTCAAAGTAGAATCATAAAAATCATTTATGCTGAAATTAGTTTCTTGCATATGTTAGAACCTATTATTTCTAAAATTTATTGAATTTTTTTGAGAATTATATTCTTCTCTTATATCGTATTAATACTTCAAAGAAATAAAATTTATATTACCATGGTTTAATATATTTACATAACATTAAGCTTATAGTTTCTTACATTTAACGTAAATCTTTTATAAATACATATAATAATAATAATAATAATAATAACAATATTAGTAATAATAATACTCATAATAATATTAGTAATAATACATAAATAATAATAATAACAATAATAATAATACTAATAATAATACTAATAATAGTAATAATAATAATAGTAATAATAGTAATAATAATAATAATAGTAATAATAATAATAATAGTAATAATAGTAATAATAGTAATAATAATAATAGTAATAATAATAGTAATAATAATAATATAGAGGTTATGTAAAATTAGCATATAAATGAAGAAAATAACATGTGCTCAATTAGCCAAAGGAAATAGCTTAGATTTTTAGCATATCCCAAAGAACCGATAATAATTCACAACATTATTTAAAATATCGGATGTGGTAATTTTTAACTTGATTTATTTATTTATTAAATAAATTTATTGTATATAGGATGCAAATATGCCTTGATATTCATTCTCAAAATAACTATATTTATTATTTTGTATATTATAAGATTTATGAATATATTAATATACATATAAGGTGCTATTATATTCATTCAAAATAAAATAATATTACAATTTATATTTTAATCATCATTTGAATTCACCACATAAAAAGCTATACTAAAACGACTTCAGCATGCGCTATATATATATATATAATATAGATATATAGATATGTTATTTACTTATCATATATCTTTCCTTAAAATTAAATATACACAACTACATATAAATGCACGTTTTAATATTTATAAGCACTTTTATAAGATAAAAATTGTATTTCGTCACTTTCAGTAGTATATAAACAGTTTGTTGTTATTTATCATCCATTTTTTTGTGACCATTTAATTAGGAATAAAAAGTATATTTTTTCTAACGATGTATTATTTTTTGATGACATTTAATGTTTTACTTTAATAAATGTGATATATATTTCTATATTTTTGCTATTTTATTACGGAGCGTATTATTGTTCTAAAAAAACGGGATAGACGTATGAAATCATTTTTCATCCTCATAAGTTACACACAGTTTTCGATATATTAACTTATAATAAACAATTTGTATTTTTTTATAACTTACTATTACATTTGAATATAAAAAAACGTCAAATGCAATAAAACATTACCATTGTTTATTTATTATAAAAAATTTTAACATATGCTTATAGCACACATATAATCTTTTCGTTTTTTTCAATATTTTAATTATACATAAAAATAATATGCATAATGTAAAAGTTTTGTCGCGTTTTACTTTACAATAATGATAATATATTTTTTTTTACTTCCTCAAAGTTTTAAAAAATTAATATAATAAAAAAAATTATATAATATATATGTAATTACATTTACATAAAATATGCAAATGGACATACTTTCTTTTCTATTTATAAAAATGTGGAAGAAAAAATACATACTGTTATTATTACATAATAAATACATTAAGAGCCTTTCTTCTACAAACTTAGAGTCCTATTTTCCTAAATCCTTTCCTATTATATTTTGTAATAAGTCTAACCGAATAATGAAAAACCTAAATCATCTTCTTCTTCTTCCTCTTCTACTTTCTCTTCTTTTTTAGAGTCCTTTTTGCCATCATCAGCATTTTCAGTGGCAACTTGTGCTGCAGCTGCTGGAGCACCTCCACCAACACTTAAGTTGCTTAATAATCCTCTGCAAAAAATAAGAATATCATATATAAATTTATATTAAAACGGATACATATGTATACAAAATTATGTAATATGTCACACGGAAATAATGCTCTATTCCTTTACGATATAATTATAATATATGCACAATACATAATATGCTCAATATATTACATCCAAGGGATATACATATATTAAGCTTCTAATTATAATATATAATACACATGCAAATACATATACTCCATAATACTTCAAGAGCAATGAAACCTTCGTTATATACATATACATTCATAAATAATCACTATATATATAATTTTCTTTTCCCCTATATTCTTCTACTTACTCAATATCTTTTCCTTTTAATGCCTTTTCAAAAAGCATTGGTAAGTATGGTAAAACTGTATTGTTTGATTTTTTAATAAGCTTTACAATATTTTCATTAGTTATGCTCATTTTTTCTTCATGTAATATTAAGGCTGCGTAGGTACATAAAAGTTCCTGTTTTTCGCATTCAGGTAATTCTGCTACTGGGATGGCTGCCATTTTCTGCTGTTTATATAATTAAATTTTTGGAAAATAATAATATTTTGAAATTCAATGAAATATATTTAATTAAAAAAAATTTATGTTGTAATAATTACATATGCTCTATAATTGTAAATATTTATAATTTTTTTTTTTAAAAAAAATTACATTATATAAAAAAATTTAAAACTTATTTTTTATATATGCATATAATGATTATTATATATAATATTCCTCTTAAAGATATAATACCATATTTATGAAGAAATAAAAATAATGCATTTTAATGTACATATATATATTAAATTAATACGCTTTATATAAAAAATAAATAAAATAAAATAAAAAGTACGCGTTGCATAAATATTATATTAGTGTATCAAAGAGGTTATATTTTTCAAGTGCTATACTATGTTATTATGTAAGCAATTACATAAATATAGATACATCGCCGATTAACCCAAGCAATATATTATTCAAAATGTTTGGAAATATTTTTGGAGTTTTAGTTAAACATTAATATTATTATATTAAGTCATATAAAACAATTATAGATAATATCACGCATATATGTTAATAATTAATATACTAATTATCAAAGCCTTATCCCAATATATTTCAGGTTTATATTAAAAAATATGTCATCATTTTTTTATTTTATATATTAACCTAATTTCCTATTTTTTTTTTTTTTTGCATTTTTATTTATTTTTACGAATAAAATGAATAATATAAAAACATTATAATACAAATTACAAAAAAATATGTAAAATAAATTGAATAATTTTGTTAGATGTTTTTTTAACTGGTACAAATGAATTATTTATGTTTTTATTAAAAAGTGTCATTAATAATTTAACATAAAACGAATAAAATAATTAGGAACCATACATACATTTTTTGTTCGCAAATTTTATATTTTGCATATTGTATTTAACATTATATTATATATTAATTATAATGCGCTATAAACTGATATAACTAATTATGAGGCTTTTAATATCCATAAAACTGTTTATTAAAATTCAAAAATAACACAACTCGTAATGTCTCTTGTAAACTTCAACGTTATTTTAAACATATTGGATAATTAAAATGTGTTGGTATTCATATATGTATCGCATATCAGATTAAATCGCGTATTAGTTTTGTATATTATTGCTAAATAAATTACTATAACTATTTTTCTTATTTGTTTCCATATATCATATTTATTACAACAAAATAACAGCCATATGCAAACATATTTAAACCTTTACAAGGAAAGCACATCGTGCTAATTAGTTATATTTTCTTATACCGACTATTAAGCTTACACATAAAGCTAAAAATAAAAACCATAATTTCTATTTTATGGCAACTATTCGAGTTTTATAATAAATTGAAATCAAATAAAATTATAATTAAATGATTATAATACATCGTTGCCTATTGAAATAGTTTTTCACTAGTCTAACTTATAAAAATATATATATAGCAATACTAAGTTATTATTACTTAATTTTTTGATATGCTACATATGAAGGATAAATCTAATTTATAATTTTTTTTTCGTAATATTTTGTATATATTAATACAACATTAATGATTAATGCATTTTTTGGGAAAATAAAAATAATACGAGACGTATAAAATATTAATTGCATATTTTCCCTTTTTTTAAGAATAAATATTTCATAATGCCTATATTATAAAATTTTAATACCATAAGTTTCCATCCTTTAATTTATTATAACCCATATATCATACTATTCATATATTTTACCTTTGATTTACATATGTGATTTGAATTAACGAAAATATGATATAAAAAATATATATATTACAAAGTTTATGTATTATTCTCAACCCTTTATTCATATCATCCTTTTCAAATTGTCTATTTTAATGATTTTATTAATTTGCTAAAAAAAATTCACACCTTTGTTTATAATATGGATATGTGCAACATCACAGAAATGTATTTTTATTTCTAGAAAAATATAATTCATAATATAAAAATTCTTAATATTTTTATTATATATCATTCAAATATAATAATTGTAATATTGACTTTTTAATATACTCTTATATTTTTTTAGCTTTATTAAAATACATACTCATTTATCAAAGGAGGTATACCACATGTGTGTATACATGCAATATGTACTTGTGATTAGTTTCAAATAACATTTAATTTTATAATTAATATGTAAATCATTTATGTAAATACAGTGGATATAATTAAAGTTATATCAAAACTATTACAACTAAAAAATTAAGAAATTAAGAAATTAAGAAATATTCCAATGAAACAACTTTTTCTTGTTTTAATATTTAATATATTTCTAAATAACAGAAATATATTTTTTATGAGTATAACTAATAACAAAAAATATTCTTCTTTGAATATACAGTTTTTCTAAATACATGGAATATTATTAAATACAAATATAGGATGATATTATACATCATTAATTAAACTGTTTACAAATATGTATGCTTAAGAGTTTAGAAATATTATATTTTGTTGCAAATATTAAAAATTTTGTACCTATATAATAAAAATTAACCCCGTTATATTTATATATATATACTTATGATAAAATCACTAATATTTAGTAATTGTAGCGTCAATAGTCTAACGGCCATGATACCTGCCTTCCAAGCAGGTGACCCGGGTTCGACTCCCGGTTGACGCAAATAAAAATATAATTTTTTCTTTATGTTTTTTTTCCATTTCATTTTTTTATTAACACATGAATGAATTATTAATTTATACAAAATAACGAAATCAAAAAAAAATTCAAAAGGTTAAAGTTTATTATATTTTCTACATATCACTAAAAACCCATTTTATAAAGTACTCTAAGAAATTTATCAGTTACCATGCATATCGGCATAATATTTCCCTTGTATGTATTATTGTTATATCATGGGTAAACATTTCACATAATATTCGACATGGGATATAGCCTACTACCTTTAAAATAATATTATGCACATATAATGAATGTTAATAAACGTAATATGCATATAATTTTATTACTTGTTAATAAATGTATAAATCGAAATAAACTTTACTATCATTTTTTTTACAAATATAAAATAGTCATAATATTATTATCATTATTTTTAAACATAAAATAACATATTACTCATTGTTCATAATTACTATTTATAATATGTTTTAATTATATATATAGAAAATTAAAAGATTTTAATTTATTTAAAATGCACGAAATGGGGTTCGAACCCATGCGAACTTACGTTCATCAGATCTTGAGTCTGACGCTTTAGACCACTCAGCCATCCGTGCTTAGTTTAGTATTACATGCTTTAAAATTATTAATAAAATTATTTTAATCTATACAATAAAGATATTTTCATATATATATAATATTATATATTTATTATTTTTTAAAATGATTACATTTTTATTTTTTATTATATTTCTCCATTATATATATTTTTTGTTCTTTTTCCCATTCACCATTAAAATAAACCCATTTTAAATTATTTTTGTTAGTTTTTTTTGTTATGTTTCTATAATAATTTGTAACCCTGTAATGCATACCATTTTTCAGTATTATCCATCTTTATTTTTAGTATTCTTATTATTTTTTGTTTTTTTCAAAGTGAAAAATATTTTTTAAATTATTTAATTTCGTAAATTTAGCAATATTTTGAGCTTTATTTTTAAGATGCCTATACGTAGAAATACAATAAATAACTGACCCATATATGCATATATATACATGGGAATGTATCACTTTTCATTTTATATTAATTAATATTTCAATTATATTTGACTATCAAAGTAAAGTGTGAAAATGATACAATATATTAAATTACTTCAGTAAGCACACATCTGTGTATTTATCCCCCGTCTCCACCAAAAATATTATACACTTTCTTTTGGATAGCTTTAATGCTACATTTATTTTAATTTTTTTATAATAAAACGAAAATATGCCTAATATAACTCTACTAAAATGTATGCTTGTTTTCTTGCTATTAAATAATTATTTCATAAATCATTTTAATTGTGCCAATTGTAAAAACTTGAATACTTTATGCATACACAATACGAGTCTTAGAAAAACGGTAGAAGTAAAAAGAAAAGAAGCAACGAAAAATCAAGTAAAAAAAGCAGAAGTAAATAAATCAGATAAATTAAATGTTCAATGTAGTCCCCCACAAAACATATATTTATCTGATCGATCAGAAGATAAATATTATCTTAATAAAAACAAAAACAAGACTCAGATAATTCATTTTGGTAATGCCCTTCATGAAAAATATGAAAACTTACCAATAGCAAATAATAATTATAATGAAATAATTATATCTAAATATAATACAAAGAATAAAGAAAATGCAGAGAAAGATCTATACACAAAGCACATAAACAAAAGACGCCACATTAATGGAAATCCGATAAATTTTAAAGTTTTAACAAGTTTATATAAATGGATTAACTCAAAAAATTTACGCAAACATATACAATTAAAAACTACAAAATTAGATAAGAAATCACCCCTTTATATGAGCATATATAGCAATTATGGTCTTACAAAACCCAAATTACTTTTTATTAATTACTTATCAACAAAATATAAGAATAATGGGAAAAATAAATACGTGAAAAAGTATCTTAGAAAATATGAAGAATTGTATGAAAAATATACACCTGAATTAGATGAACAAAATGATACCGATGTAATATCACAAAATAACCGAGAACCCATGTCGAATTATTCCATTGATGATTTTTTAATACAAAATAAAAACAAAAATTATAAAGTAACATTAGTCTATGATTATATATCAAACTTACATAACAATGAATATCAAAATGTTGAAAGTGTAAATAATTTTATAAAAAATAATGAATTATTTGATATAAATGAATGGAAAAAAAATAATAAACCATATTTAATATATAAATATAAATACAAATATAAAAATCCAATAAATAAACAAATCCAGTTTTATGAATATGATTATTGTATTCCTAAATTAATAACATATGAAGAAGATATATCTACTGAACCCAAATTTGTATCACCTAATCTTAATTATACAAAATGTTATAATAATTCACCTATAAATTTTTTAACAACTAGTGGATTTAGTAGTCGTAATATTGATACATTTGGTAAAGATCGAAATAAAATATATTCATTTAATACTCCAACAGATGTTAAAAGAAATATATACTTTAACGATTTGATCAAAATATCCTCTTCTTACAACCAACACTTTTTTCACAATCTTAACTTTTTATTAAATTTGTACACACTACAAATACTTATAAGGGACAAAACTGCTATAGAAACAGATTATATAATTGACAAATTTGATCAGCTAAAGGATAAACTAATACAATTAAATACTCACAATTCCCTCAAACACAATAATAATAATAATAATAATAATAATAATACCGAACCATCTTCACAAAAATATGAAAAAGGGAATTCTCAGGATAGTGATTCATTTATAAATTCTCATTCTAAAACAGACCAAGCTACTTCTCAAAATTCTGATTGCCATTATGAGGATGTAAATTCCCCACAAACTTCTGTCAACTTTGAAGATAATATTAAAATTAATGGGGAAATTTCCTCTGATGAAAATTTTGAAAAAAATGAAAATACAAAGAACGAGATTAATGATAATTACGACAATGAACTGGATAGAGAAATATCACGTCATCTTACTCATAAAAAAAGCTTATTTGACGATAAAATTCAAATTTTTAAAAATAAATATAATGAAAATATTTTAGAAGATACGGATTTTATTAAATTATGGAAATATGATCAAAATGGAGAAATAATTGAAGCACTTAATCAAGTACCTGTACCAAAAATCTATCTAAATATTGATGCCCCCAAATATTGTTTATGGAAAATTTTACAAAATTCTGGAAAAAATGCATATAGTGAAATCCCAACACCTAATAGAAAATTAGAAGCATGGAGGCAACAAGTAAATTTAAAATCTTTTTATAAACAAAACTTTGACACAAGTATAAGTTTAAGAAATATTTCAAAAGAAGAGTTATCTAATTTCAAAATGAAAATAGTAGAGTCAACAAATCAGAGTGAAAAACACCATTCTGATCAATCCACTCAAATAAATTATCAGGAGCACGGAAAAGATAATCCTCAAGATGTTGACAAGGATAATCCAAACTTTACCAATGATATTAACAATGAAAAAACACATAAAAAGAATTCTGAATCCGACATTTTCCAAACAGATAAAATAACATCTAATGTGTCAACTGATGAAAAAGGAGAAACACAATATGATGTTAAGGGAAATAATTTAGATACTGAAACCAATGATGAACAATCAAAAGTAAATAAATTGAAAGAAAAACATAAAAAGGCATTTTATACTCTTGTTGTAAGGGATGGAATAATTGACGAAATATTATCCGATGATATAAGCATTTTAAAAAAGTTAAATCAAGAACTTAAAGAAAAAAATGAGTTGAATAAAGAAAAAAGTAACGATTTAAATGCCACAGAACAACGTGGAAATGAACAAATTGGTCCAAATGGTGAAAAAAGAACAACGTCAAAAATATTCGTAGGTAGTTTTTTTAATATAAAAGACCCAGAAGTCGAATATTTGATAAATAAAGAATTATATTTCATACCAGAACACACAAACTGGTATAAAAAAAATACTCAGCCATTTGTTCGAGGTCAAATCGGAAAACAATCTAGAAAATTTGATAATGATTACCCAATTTATGATTATAGAAAAAGTGATTTTGGTATGGCTAAATTTTCTGCATTAAACTTAGCCTCAATTAAAGATTGCGCAGTTCTTTATCTAGATAAAGATGTAGATTTGAGCGATAAATTTTTTCATATTATATTTATATCCACTTCAAAAAATGAAGATGAAAATTTGAAAAACGATCAATCTTATGTAGTTTATGAAAATATTCCAACTGATAAACAATCACCGAATTTGGAAAAAAAACAAACATCTGATGAAATATATAATGAAGATGAGGATCATGAAACTATCGATAATATACTTCAAAATGATCAAACCAACAATTCAAATGTAGAAATAAATCATCAAGATGATAAAGAAAATGAATCAAACTCTATCACAAATAATATTCAAAAAAATAATAATTACAAAAAAAACGAAATAACAAATTCTACACATAACCCAGTAACAAACCCGCGATTAGTCCTATATATTAAAGAAAATAGCAAAATAAATATTCACGAATCACATATATCATTAAATAATAATAATGGAGGTATGGTTAATGCCTTTTCAAGAATATATTTAGAACAAAATTCGAAGGTTAATCATATTTTATCGCAAGAATTAGGGAAAAATGTATGGTATTTTCATAATGTTTCTGTACAAAATGGAATAAATTCAAATTATAAATTTGTTGATATACTTTTGGGTAGTTTATCATCACGTGTTAATTTACAAATTGAAGGAAATCAGGGATGTAAGCAACAAAGCTATGGTTTATCTTTGTTAGAAGGTAAACAAAATATAAGTCAATATGAAATGTTTCATCATGAGCACCCTTCTATGCAAACAGATCAATTATTTAAATCTCTGGTTTCGGATACAGCACATTCAGTTTGGAGGAGTAGAGGAAGAATTGAAAGAAATGCAATAAAAGCTAAATTAAACACATTGTGTAGATCGGTTTTATTAAACCTCGGTGCTAGTGCTGTAGCTATACCAACATTAGAAATTATACCAAGTGATATAGAAGAAGCTAATCATGGAGCAACTATAAGTGATTTAGAGGAGGAACCAATTTTCTCATTAATGTCAAGAGGAATCGATACAAAGATTGCAAGACAAATTATGATGAAAGCTTTTGTAAATGAGATTCTTGAACATGTACCTGATGAAAATCTTAAAAATAAAGTTTATCAGAAAATCTTCAAATTTTCTCAAAAGTACAAAGATGAATCAAAAAAAATATTACGTATGACTAATCTATAATTATCTTATGATAAAATTATATATTCTATACAGCACATTGATGCCTATATACCTTTAAAAAAGTTGAACCCAAAATATTCGTATAAATATATATTATCGCCATACACATATGTAAATGTGTATTCCTTTTTCTTCCTAGAATATATTTTTTCTTATTTTTTAATATATTTTATTTTGTTTGCTTTATTTTTGTTTTTCTTATTTTTTAATATATTATATTTTGTTTATTACACTATATTATTTTTTTGAGTTTATAAATTTATTAGCCTTAAATGTTTTTAACTCTCATAATATTAATTAAAAAAAATTAATAACTTCCAAAAAATGTAGAAAATATTTTTTCAAACTTCATCTACATATGCACTTATATGAATACCAATTAAAAAAGAACTATTCTAAGGTGATCCATTTTTTGTTTGATATATCAGCTCCCTTGAGGATTTTTTCTATTGTACTTGGATCAATAGAAAGATCGTGCTCTGTTTGTGGAATATCTTCTTTTTCTAAATTTCGAAATTGAGCTTCACAGACTTCTTCAAAACTATACTTTTGTTCAAGAGTTAATGATAATAATTTTTGAGGTCCTTTACATGGCCCTTTATATTTCTCATTTGGATGGCACCCTCCTTTATATTCCCCTTCATTTATGTATTCAAAATTTATAGGGCATTTAAAATAATCTCTTTCTGAATTTTCAGCGCATAACCATTTTACATTACATTTTTTACTAAACATTTCTTTTTCTTTAGCATTCATATAATCAAAATGAGTTATTATTGGGCAGTTTATAAGTGGGGTATATTCCTCTGGCGCTTTACACATACCAGAGTTCATTAAATTTACCCATCCCCTTGGACATGCATATATATCATATCCGGATGTGCATTCTTTTTTACATGGCCATCCAATTCCATATTTAGACGAAAATTCTGCTCTTTGCTATATTTTTTTTTTCGTAAAAAAATGAAAAAAAATAAGGTGAAATAAATTAATTCAGCTTCGTACGCAATAAATATATATATATATGCTCAATACGAACTGATATGTATCGACTACAATTTAAAGATATACATTAGGAAGACACATGAATTATTATAATCATTCTACGAAAATTTAATTTCTTCTTTCTCTTTTTTTGTATTATTTACTTGATAAGTCATGTGACTAATTATTTCTGCATCTTCTTCTGAAATCAATCCTTTAAATTCTTCGGCAATATTGCAAATATCTTTGTCAGCATTATAAGACCATCCTGTCGTTAATGTTTGTAATTAAATATATAAAAATTCATAAAACATGTGTATACGTTATTAGCAATAAATAAAATTGAAAAATAACACATAATAAAAATAAATAATTTATCCCATTTAATTATTTTTCCATTAGTATAAAACTTTAACCTTTTGGACAAACTATTGAGTAATCCTTTTCTGCAAATAAAATTTAAAAATAGCCATAAATACATATTGAAAAATAATACTGTCCAATCGGATTATTTTTCGATTTTTGCTAATTTTTTTATTATGTCGATTTCAAATTTGCGTTTTTTAAATATTGAGACATTAATTATACCACTAACTATTATATATATATTATCAAGGCAATATATAATGTGTACACTTTCTTTTTTCTAATAAGCTTACCACAGGATTGTTCTTTACATGGCCATACCTAACCAATTCATTCAATAATTAGCACAAGAGCAAAAAATACATTGTTGCAATCATTAATATATTTGATAATTTTGTTTTCTTATTATAGTTTCTATTTTTTTGCATATTTAATATGGTTTTAACACTCATTATTAGTTACATATTATTTTTTTATAGTACCACTTTACATGCTAATAAAAAAATAAGGCAAAAATTAATTAAATAGAATAAATAAAATAGTGCAAAATATATATTATTTTCATTTTATTATATTTTTATTTCATTTATATTTTCGTGTATTTCCAATATATCAACATTACCAGAAGAAAATTCCTCCTTTTCATTTTGTGTGAAAGCATCAAAATCCTAAAAATATAAATTTCATTTTAAATCGTTAGAAATATATCCTCATACATATCATATTACATTTCAATTAGATTCATATATCTACATCACAAAAAATGTAAGAATGAACCACCAGTGTCTTACCACACTTTTACTACATCCTCCAGCATAATTCCTTCAAAAAAAATATATGTATATTATATAATAAAAAATATTTATCCAAACATGGAAAAAAATATAATAACGCCAATTATTCCCAATATTGACGTTACTATATTTGTATTAATAAATATTTTTTAAATATATGCATACTCTGGCGCTTCGCATTTTCCAGAATATATCCAATTTTCGGGACACTTTTTTGAGTAATCTCTTTCATCGTTACCACATGATTCATTAAGACATGACCAGGAAACTATAAAAAATTATACATATGTGTATCTATTTTTTATCATTTTAATTATTCGAATTTTTGTTTAACCCTTTTTAATTTGTATGTAATCTATATTCTTATTTTTTAACAAAACATATACATATAAATTAATATCACCATTACAGTCCCTTGCTATCACACTTTTTTCCTTTGCCGTTTTGGGTTCGAAAGTCATAATATGGGAACATGGTCCAGAATAATTTCTTTTAAAAATACAATTATTAGAGAAAAAAAATATATATATTCCTAGTAACTATTAAATTATTTTATGTAATATAAGCTATGTATTTTTTCTACTATTTCATATACTTAGGTGACATGCATTGGGTTTCTGATATTTGTTCCCAAACAGAAGGGCATATTTTTGAATAATCCCGCAAACATATTTTATCATGCATTATTTTTTTAGATATCCATTTTCTTTCTTCCAAATCATCAAGTAATAATTTTTCCAGAGTAACTGGAATTTTTATATCTATCAAATCGTTGCTTAAATTTGAGGGTGTCTTTGTTTCCTCATAATGGCTAAAAGCATTTTCAAAAAAAATAAATTCATACATATAGCATATACATGTCTCAGTAACTTATAATCACATTTATGATACACATATTAATTTGTTTGTTTATTTTTCTTTGATTTTTTTTCTGAATAACCTTTCCAAGTTGTCTTTTATCATGGCTAATAATTATTTAAATAGCAATGTCAATATATATAAATGGGAAAATATAATAAAATAAAAAGAATCCATATAAATATATTGTTTACAAACAAACATGCGAATTTATATCTGTATAATTTTTATTTTTGTATTTTATATATTTAAAAATACCTCCCAATTCGTATCCCATATCTATCTCTCTTTAAAGGTGTAGCAACAAATTCGAAAAAAATGCGACAAAATAAATACGACAAAATAAATACAACAAAATAAATACATTATAGGTAAATTATTAAATGGATACATAGTTGTGTAGATTTACTAAATAAAGACTAAAATTAAATACATTTTTAGAATAAATTACCGTGAATCTTCATCTTTAGTTTCTTCAGGAAGATCTTCTGCAGTTATATGCATAGCTTGTGGTAATGTTTTTTTTTGGCGTTTTTTCTTTTTTTCCTCATCTTCGATATCTTTTGTTTTTTTTGAAATACTAGCTACATTTTTAATGTTACCAATTTTTTTTTCATTCTCAATTTTTTCTTTTATTGTATTTTCATCTATTTCTTCAACGTCAGGTAAATTCAACCTTTTGGTAGTTCCATATATTATATTTGTCCCTTCACTAAATTTTTTTATTTTTCCATTTTTTTTAACAACAGTATAAGAATTAACCGTTCCATTTTTAGGCAATTCCCATATATGATTATAATTCACATCCACAAGTTTGATTGGTCTTCCTTTGTTATCTAATTGATAAACTCCACTTTCAACATTTGGATATTTTTTTTTTAAAGAAATCTTTAACCCTATAATTTTTTTAAAAATACATAAAGCTAAAAATATAATCACAATTTTTTTCATTATTCTTACTATTTTTTTGTTTTGTCACTTGCAACAACAAGGAGACATACACTTAATTAGAAAAATTTATGAGTAGCTAATTGAGAGATTGTACACATATATTATATATAAATGTTAGAACCCTTTTCGACGAATTATAAATACATTTTATTTCAAATTTACAAACTTTTCAAAATCTTTGTCTAAATATAAACAAAAAGTGTTTCTATACAAACGCCTATGCACAAAACAAGTATAAGAAATTTGCATGGAGAAAAATATATGTTTCAACAAACTTATTTTATATATCTTGAATATATCGGAAAAAATACCAAGATACAATTAAAAAATTATATTTATGATTTATTATAAATAACAATTTTCTTAAAAAAAATACAAAAAAACATATAGAAAATTATTTTATGTTTAAACATGATAATTGTGTCTTATTATATTTTTTCAGTTTTCTTTATTTTTTTTACAGATAGTTTATACATTTAAGTATGTTTTATCTATACTATAATTATGTTGTCTCTTATTATATATGTATGTACACACTCGCATATTTAAGTACATTTATTTGTGCATTTTTTTATACTTTTACAATTTTGCTTTTATTTTATCTTACATAAATTTTTTTCAATTTTTTTTTCCATAAAATTTTAAAGAATTTTACAATATATCAAGCTACTAATATGACACATTTATTTTGTTAATTCTTGAACATGCTGCATTTTTATAACAACATTTCATAGTTCATTCAAATTTTTTTCATGTTTTAATGACACTAAAATTGAAAAATAAATAAGCAAAACCAATATAGCTAATTCATTTTTTGTTAAATTACAACGATGGCAATGAACAGAAATGGAAAATAAAACAAAGTTTCATCCTTTTATGTATCTGCAATGTAAATATATCAAGCCGATCTTTAATACACACGCATTTAAAACCTATTAAAGATCCTATTGGATATTTTCCACATTTTAAAGTATACAACACAAACCAAAACAAAATTAGCACTCCTATATAATCGGGTATACAACGAAAAATAAAAGTTATGCACAACTTTTTTATAATTTATGTGTTAATATTTTAAAATTATAGATTATTGTCCTTTTTTTTTTGATATAGCAACATTTCAACTTAGTATACAATTATTAGTATCCTTACAATTCTTAATACCTTATGTAAATTTATATACTTACACATAAATACAAGGCATATTGTTGAACTAAAAAAAATATTTATTCCTTTAATTTATTTCTATACAAAAAATAAGAAAATAAAAAATTTTAAGTCAAAAAAATATGACTATATCTTTCGATGATTAACCTTATTAAAATATTTTCAAAATACATTATAAATAAAAAATATATATTAATCTTCTAATAAATGGGTGTATATAAATAATATATTATGAAGTATGCATACTATATATATATATATATAAAATATACCTCTCTTAAAATTGAGAAAATTTATAGCTTAATAAAAATACCATTATCATTTACTTTTAGTATATATTTTTTTCCTTTACATTTTTATTAATATATATAAATATATTATTTTTTTCTTTTTCCATATAAGTATGCTTAATTGTTTATAATAAAATTAATAAGCAGCTATATAAGATTTGTAACATTGATGATGGTTTATTTTTAATGTATTTTTATAAAGAAATCCATGTTTTCCCATCATCTCATCTAAACAAATTTTTTAAATTCTCAAAAGAAGTAACAAAAGTAAATATGATTGATATAAATATATTATCTTAAATTTTTTTGTCAAATGCTAATTAATGATAAATAGTTAAATTCATATATGTATGAATGAAGATTCAGTAATATAAGAAATATAGTAACAGTATTATTATATCCGATAAAAATATACTAATTCAGACACATACAATATATAATTTTTATTTTGTACTGTTTTATTATTTATCTATATACATAAATAAGTAACATCAAACTAATAAGCTCTTGAATTTATTATATTGTCTGCATGTGTATCAATTACATCCATCAAATCTTGTAGCAAATTTTTATAACATATTTCCTTAGTTTATAATAGAAATCATAATGAAAAACGATTAAAATAGTATAAAAAAATATACAACTCTCTATATAACTTGTAGCATACCATATATATATGTGCACATGGTAATACACGATGATGCATATGCTTTTATTTATAAAATGTTAAAAATAAAACATATATTCAAAAAATGTGCTGTATATCTTGGTAATATATATTTTTAATGGAATTATTTTAAGAAGAAATAAATAAAGCATATATAGTTAGCCAGAAATAAAAAAGAAATTTATATGTCCCATCCTAATTTTGTAATAAGTAAAACTTCATGAAAAATGTACCAAAACATACAAACAATAATTCTGGATATCAATGATGGGGAAATGAGGGCAGGATATTCTGGAGAATGCTCCCCCAGATATAAATCGAATCTAATTTTAGGATTACCTGTAGGTCATAATGCAACATTAAAACATACTATATTCCCATTATTTCCAGATGTAAAAAGAGATAATGTCGATTTATTATATGGAATGAAATATATATATAGTGATAATAATAATAGTAAATATGATATAAATTTTGAAGCTATGGAAAAGTTATTTGAAGATATATCAGGAAGTAAAGCATTAGATGTAAATTTTCAAGATCATCCTATTTTATTAACAGAACCTAATAAAATAGATTCTAAGTATAGAGAAAAATTTACAGAATTAATGTTTGAATCATATAATGTATATCAAATGTTTTTATCCAAAAGAAGTGTTCTAGCTTGCTATGGATGTGCACGAACATCGGGACTTGTTTTAAGTGTAGAAAAAAATTGTACAAATTTATGTGGAATGCAAGATGGATATATATTTCAAAAACATATAGAAGAAGTTCCAATAGGAGGTGAATTGCTTGATAGAATATATTTTGCATATTTAGAAAATATTAAAAATATTCAAATATACCCTTCATTCTGTATTGATAAAAGTACTAATACTGAAAAAAAAATCAATGAAATTAAAATTTTGAAATGCCCATTAGTTACTAAACCTTATTATTTATGGGGTTCTCTTCATGTAGTTAGCAAAATAAAAGAAGCACTATTCAATGACAATCAAAATGTCAATGATAAAAAAATAAAATCAAATGACCCAACTAATACTAATACCGCTAATATTATCAACAACGATAATAATAATAATGACGATGTGTATACACTCCCGGATGGAAATATAATAGATAAAAGAACTAGTAATGAAATGAAACTTATATTCCCATATATTTTTTTCAGAAAAAAATATAACCAAAATACTATAACAAAAATTAATGGGGATTCCTCATTAAATAATATGGATTTTAATGCATTTTATGATTCTTTAAAATCTTTAAAACTTCCAATTATATATAAATATAATTATAAAATAAATAATAATAATTCTATAATTGAAAAAATACCTGATAATACAGTGGATAAAACATCAAATTTATGCTATTCTGATGTAATAGAAAACTATTTTGAAATTTTTGATGGCTTACAAGATTTTATTAAAAAGGGAATTTTATCATTTATATCTTCAAATATAACTCTTGATGAGGTTCTTAATTTTTTGATTGTAACTGGAGAATCTACAATGTTCCATAATTTTGTCGGATTACTAAAATCATATATTCCATATATAGATACAATAAAAGGAAAGGCTACAAAACTTATTTATAGTAAAGGTGCAGATAGAAAATACAACACTTTTATAGGGGCATCTATTTTATCATCTTTGGGATCTTTTCCACAATTTTGTATGACCAAAAGTGAATATGAGGAACATGGGGCCAAAAATATTATCGAAAAAAAATGTGTTTAACCGTTATGAAATATTTTAAAAAATAAATTTAAGAAATTAATTACATTCCCGCTAAAATTAGTGCAAGCACACATTTATACAAATATTTGCATTGCACACAAAATAAATCAGCATTTATCGATTGACACACCTACATCAAATATTTTTTATATTTCATTTCTTTTTAATTCAAATTTTTTTTTTTTTATCTTTCTATATATGCATGTATTTGAATTTTTCGTTCACCTTATTTTTTTTTTTTTTTTTTTTAATTCACTTTTTTAATATTTTTTGTTTTTATTCAATTTATTAAAACAAATTAGTACTTTACGCCATACTATTTTAATTTATTTTATAAAAAAAATACAAAAAAATCACAACTTCGTACTAATCAAGTTTCATTAAATTATTACTGTCACCATCTTTTATCGTTATTATTATAATAATAAAATAAATACTTAGAGATATTCATCTTAATAATGTCCTGGTTGTAATAATATTATACCGTATTTAGGAAAAATGAAAGACAGAAAACAGTGTTAATGCAATTAAAATATAAAAAGTTGAATCATATTATATTTTAATACCATTATAATTTTTTACCATACTGTGTATTATATCATAATTTAGTAAAATATCTTTATTTATTTAATATAATATACACATTTTACAATAATAGCTAGTTCCTTTTACCTCCAAAATAAATATAAGAACATATTAAAATGCAAAACATAAATATGTATACTCTTATGAAAACATGTATTAATGTAGACTATCAAATATGAAATACGTATGTAATATACACATCCATATTCCTATAAATAAATTTACATGTTTTAGGTTTAAGTAAATCCAAGCTTCTCTATTATTAATTTTTTATTAATAGCCACAATGCCCAACAAAAATGAATGATAAAATGAATGATAAAATGAATGATAAAATGAATAATAAAATGAATGATAAAATAAATGATAAAATAAACGATAAAATAAATGAAAAAATGAATAAATAAAATAAAGTATAACAGTTTAATTTTTTAACATATCAATAATTTTTATAAAAAACGTTATATTTACAATATAAAAAAATATATGCATATAAAATTTTTTTTTAACGATATACGCAGAAATATAAAAAAAAAAATTACATTCCTTAGTAATCACTACAAAGGGATTTTTAATTATATATATTTTCCTCATTAAAATAATAAAATTTTATATCCTTATTTACATTTTTAATTCATTTATTTACTCATTCATTTTTTATTTTTCTAATATCATTGTTAAAAAAAAAGGGGTTAATAAAATGGAATTCATTATCACTACTTAATGTTTAATATAATATGATAGATATGTCAAAAAAAAATATAAGCATTCCCGCTTCACCCCACAAAAATCATTTACATTTTATAACATGATTATAAATATGTATTAGTCTCATAGATATACAATTATTTTGCTTATCTATATTCATATATTTTGCATTATTCTTATTTTTTTTTTTTTTTATAATGTATTACAAAATGTATTTTCTGCCCTTTATATTTTAAAGGATAAGAAAAAAAAAATAACTGCGCCAAGCTGTTATTGTATATAGCCTATAAATAAATATATATATAAATATATATATATATTCGATAATATTTACACTCTTTTAAAATTATAAAAGCATACCCAAATTAAGCTAAGTGTTAAAGCATTGTAAATCATCTTTAAAATAAAAAAATCAGTTTTATCGAAGCATATAAAAATATAAGGGAACAAAACATATATCAAACAATTAATTAAAAATCCAAAACAGTTGGACATTTTCAATTTTTTTTTGTAGAAATATACGCTAGATTTTACACATATACATATATATATATGTATGCACTTTTATATACTTGTAGAGAAAAGTAATCATAATAATATATAAAAACTTAAAAAGCAAAATGAATATTAGTGACTCAAACAAAGATGGGAAGGATTCAAAATCTGATAAAAGTACATCATGGGTAAAATGGTTTAATAGTAGAGTTATAAGTAATTTTTTGGTTGTAGTAGATAATGAATATATAGAAGATTCTTTTAATTTATATGGACTTAAAAATGAAATACCAAATTTTAATCATTTATTATCTATCATTACAGGAGATGCTCCTGATGATGAACATGCAAAAAATTCTTTAGAAAAAGATGCAATATGCTTATATTCTTTAATACATGCAAGATTTATTACAACCCCAAAAGGACTATCTTTAATGAAGGATAAATATATTAAAGGAGATTTTGGCCATTGCTCAAGAGTTAGTTGCGCTCAACATAATGTACTTCCAATTGGTTTATTTGATCAAGTTAAAATTGCTAAAGTTCATGTTTATTGTCCTTTATGTCAAGAAATATATAAAATACATGATGATAAAATATACTTAGATGGTGCATTTTTTGGGACATCATTTCCTCATATTTTTTTACAAACATATCCATATTATTCTACATTAAAAACACCTTCATATTGCACATCAAAAATATTTGGATTTAGTGTTTATCATAATTATACACGAACAGAATATAAAATTGCCAAAGGTGAATTTGGAAAAATATCGAAAGATAACTTCCTTAAAAAAAATCCGAAATATTTAAAAAAATTAAAAAAGGAAGAACTTCAAATTAAAGATGCTTAGAAAATATTAAGTTATTTTTATATATAATATTTTGTGTTTCATATTTTGCACACAAAAATTAGTATTTTTTTTCTAATATTATTTACATAAAAAAAATATATATATGTATATAGCATTGCTAATACATTATTTGATTACACTTTAAAATAAATAATGTCTAAACATGCCTAATGTGCATATATCATTTTTTTCTAAAATATACATATTAAGTAAATTCATTGTTTATTTTATTATGTAATTATCTATTTTTTCGATATATTGTATAAATAGTTGAATGAGGTCATTCAGCTATTTGTAAATAATTACTTTTTATATTGTTTAAAGTGTTTATGATGTTTTAATGGCATTATATTTATTATACATATATGTTTGCATATTTATATGGTTACATAAAACCAAACAATTTTTCAAAATATATATTTTGTAATACAATTAGGATAAAAAAAAGATAGAAAAAAAAACAAATAATACACACATTTCCCCCCTATAATAAAAAACCCCATACACTTATTTAGATTTCTACAATATATCTTATCATAACATTTACTTTTTCTCATTAACTTTGTTTATCAACTAACATTATTATATTTATAAAAATATATTATCATTATTATTCTTAGTTCTAATGTATATGCTTTTTAATTTAATAATATGAGAATTATAAAAAAAACAAATTCTAGGGGGGAAATTAAAGTGGATTCGCATAATCCTTAAACGAAATATTCTCATAACATAAAACCATGGTAAAAGCCATTGATTATTCTTATAAAAATATTAAGAAATATATTAACTTAATCATTATGTCTGTACATTTATATATATATAACTGCATATATATGATAAGCATTTTTTCTACATAAAAATTGTGGTTTCTCGTTATTGTATTTGAGAATAATATACCCCTTTTATTCCTTTTCATAAAATATCTTATTACTAAAGTTCAGAAAAATTATATATTTTTTAATTTTAAAATAAAAGCATAACAAATTATATGTATAGGCTAACGCAAAAAAAATAATCTTTAACATATGTATTAAAAAAATAATAAGACTTATATTTATTTTAAGTGATGAGTATATATAATCATAATTATAATCAATTTTAACTGTCCCTATTTAAACAAATAAAATCACCGTAGTTGAGTATAGGATAGAACATTTGTTCATTCTCTTACTGCTCACAAAAAATATAAATATAGAACAAATACATATATAAAAATATATCTACACACATATATATACATGTATGAACATAAAACATATGTACACAATATAAATGAACTTGAGTGGAAAATTAATGTCATAAGAATATTGTATATGTATTTTGGCAAATAATATTAATTATTTAAATTGGAGTATAAAAATCATCCCAAAATAAACTAAAAATACACACATTAATAAGATTAGTTAAAAAAATATATATTGTTAAATAAATACCTAGAATTAAAAAGGGGTCATATATATCCCTAATATATACAATATAAAATATAAAAACGTATGAAGCGAGTTACGAAATTGTACTACTTTTTTATCCCCTCGTTTCCTGTTAACATTAAATAAACATGACAAAAAAAAGAAAATAATCATAAAAAATATTGCAGAATTTACACTTTTAATCTTTTTATATATATTATTTATTTTGCAAATAAAATAATAAAAAACGCTTTTACCAAACCTAATATAACATGAAAATTGTTATGAGAAATAATGTATAAAAAAGGAAAATACAATTCAAAAATCGTAAACCTTAAAAAAAGGTATATAAATATTCACCATATTAATAAGCAATTCATAAAATGTAAAAGAACAGTGTATGCGCAATTATGAACAAATTATTACCTAGTTTATTTATCTACAAACGTATGCCCACAATTTCAACTATACAATGTGTTATATGTATAATAAATATTTGTATACAATATATACTTATTAATATAATACAATATATATATATATATACATAATTAATATATTTTTAGTGCATATAAATGTACTTATTTAATTCGTAAAAATATTGCTAATTAAACCCCAATATTGTATACATATACTAAGGACATAAATTCCTCTACGGTTTTATTCACATGCATTAAAAAAATATAACTTAAGTATATTTTTTCTGTATATCCCCAAAAAAAAAAATGTGGTCAAAAAAAATATTATATATATATAATTAATTTTATAGGAAAAAAACATTCCCAATAAAATTAAAAAAAATTCTCAATTTTTTTAATATTATTTTCCTTTTTGGTGATATTCATATATAGTTAATGAATATAACATAACACCAATTTATAATCCTGCGTTTACTTTATATGTAAAGTTTTCATAAAATCATAATAACTACGCAGTTATAATAAGTTAAAAAGGGAAAATGAAAAGAAAAAAAATATATTTTTCTATATGTGTGTGCATATATATTGTATATATATATTTATAATCATAAACAAAATAAGGCAAAAAAAAATACCAAAAAAAAATAATAAAAAATAAAATAAATAAATAACCTCCAAAAAAATAGAAAACAATCCAAACAAGCCAAACATACCAAACATACCAAACTTAGCAATCACAGCTGAAATTAAAAAAATAACAAACACACCAAATCGTGTAAACGCAAAAAATACCACATAACAAAACACAGTCAAATACCCATATATATTGTTCATACCATATTGAGGTAATTACAATAAAACATGTGCTAAAAAATGAATAACAATTTTAACATTAATCTTCAGATCGAGGATGGAATCACCAATAAATATGAAGCCGAAGTAAATGGCTATTTTGCTAAATTGTACACAGGGGAAATAACAGTCAACACAATGATAGATATCATGAAAAATCTATCATGCTCCCCTAAAGGATCGAAAAATAACGATATTTATAAATCGATGCTATTAATCTTATTTAATGAGTGCAAATTCTTTCCTAAATATCCAGTAGAAGAATTAGATATAACTGCACAATTGTTTGGAAAATTAATTAAGCACAATTTATTAATATCATATGGTAATACTTTATCTGTTGTATTAAAATGTATTTTAGAAGCTTTAAAAAAAGGATCTGATTCTAAAGTTTTTAATTTTGGGATAACAGCATTAGAGCAATTTGAAGACTCTTTAATATGTTACCCTGCCTTTTTATCTTCCTTAATTCCATTACCTACTTTAAGGCAATATAATCCGCAATATATAATCCATTGCAATGAATTATTAAACACACTTCCAGAACAGTTTAGAACTCTTCCATATATAGATGCTTCTACAATACTTAAGATAAAACACATCTCTGAAATTAGTTCTTACAATAATATTTCGAACACAAATATATCCCATATACCTAACAATGAAATTAAAAAAATATCTGTAACAAATGTAAATAATTTAAAGAATATCAACAATTTAGTTCCACATTTATCTACCATAGATGTTCCAAATCAAACTACTACTAATTTTATTACCCATAATAATCTTAGTGATAATAATATCGAAAATAGTGTCAATAATAATATAATTTCTGAACCCCACAATGATAACAATAATGTTAACACTATTAATAACTCAAATCGAACAGCTAGCTACATAAGTAATAATAATCAAACTCAATTTACCAATCTTATGAATAATATTTTGAACCAAAACAATACTACTACTACTACTAATAACAATAACAACCTTAATAATGATAATATGCTATTATATATTAACAATATTCTACCAAACCTCTCAAATATAACAGATAAAAATACTATACCATCAAATATAAATAATTTACAAGCCATTAATAGAAATAATCCAATATATAAAAATAAAAACGCCAATATTAATTTAAATGCTATATCAGCCATTAATAATATTAACAATCTTAATAGTGCATATAATATTAACTTATTAGACAATAATCCCTCTTCTAATATATTATCACCAAACTCAAATAGAGTCTATCAAAATAAAGGTTTTATTAATACAAACGAACCAACACATATTAATAGGAACATAAATCTAGTAACAAATAATATGACACACAATAAAAATTTGAATTCTACAAACCTCCTAAATAATACTAATCAAATTAAAATAGATATAAATATGCCTAATGGTGGAGATACCTCTCAAAATATTCCCACAAATTCAAATATCATACGAACAGATAATAATAAAAATGAAAATAATTATACAAGTAATATTCCTCATTCTAATAATAAAGATAATGCTGAACAAACAAATGGATGCATAGAAATATTTTATAATCAAGTTCAATTAAAATTACCTTCGAATTTAAATTCAAAAAATATTAGTGGATTTGGGTTAGGTCAAATCGAATGCTTATTGGATAATACACATATATCAAAAAGTATTATTATTCCTTCTTCTGTAATTGTAGGAGAAATATTTAGTATATTCAATACTTTATGTTTACTTAATATCGATGAAAAAATAAAAATATTAAAAGATGTTATGCAACCCGAATATTATAGTTGGCTAGCTTTTTATATCGTAAAATCCAGAGTTTCAAAAGAAGTCAATTTACATAATGTTTTTTTAGAATTCATTGATAAACTAAGTTATCCTATGCTTATAGAAACTATTATTAATATGACTTATGATTATATACTCATTTTATTTAAATATATAAATGAATTAAAAGAAGTTAGTGCATTTAGAACTGTACTCAAAAATTTAGGTTCATGGTTAGGATTTATAACATTAGGTAGAAATAAACCGTTAAAATCAAAAATATTAGATTTAAAATTAGTTTTATTTGAAGCTTATGATAAAGATTGTTTAGTATGTATATTACCAATGGTATGTAAAATATTAGAATCTATTAAATTATCCAAAAATTTTAAACCGCCAAATCCATGGACTACAACTATGTTATGTCTATTAACAGAAATACATGAATTACCAAATGCTAAAACATATATTATATTTGAAGTTGAAGTTTTATTTAAAAATCTATCATTAGATATACAAGATTATCAAAATAAAACGGTTCTATTAAGTAGAAGAACTCCACAATATAATCAAAAAAACGATTTTAATATAACCGATCAAAACAACACAAATTCTCCTATTTTACAAACAAATATAGATATTAAATCACATCCAATAAAAGCAAATATCACAAATTTTATTTCAACTAATGATAATAATACAAACAATGTGAATAATAATTACTACAATTATAACAATATCACAAATTGGAATAACCCGAATTCAAGTATTGAATCTAATAATATTTCTGAAAATGCACTATTAGAAGAATTTGAAAATCTTACTAAAAAAAATAACCAAAACAATAGAATCATAAATCAAGACAAATCTGATTATATAAATAAAAATAATAATCAACAATTATTAAATTTAAAAAATATAATATCTCATTGGAATGAATATAATGCAAATAAAAATAATCCTTTACAAAATGATCAAATTTTAGTTTCTTCATTTCCTCCTCCAGATATTAAATCAAATAATTCAAATACTTTTAATAAGGTATTTGCTAATATTTCTAAAGCATATAATTCAATAAATGATCAAACATTAAATAAAATTGATCCCAATATTATTAATAATTATAATATTTTAAATTCATCTATAAATGGAAATATATCGAATATGTCTAATGATCATAATAAAATTAATAATAGTAAATTTTTTCAAAATTTATGTAATGCTACAATTATATCTCCATCTATAGCTTTGTTTCAAATACAACCAAATTTAAAAAAAGTAGTTCCAATAGCAGTTGATCGATCAATTAAAGAAATCATATCCGCAGTTTTAGAAAGATCAGTAGCTATATCATGTATTACTACTCGAGAAATTATATCTAAAGATTTTTGTTTAGAAAAAGATCAAAATATAATTCGAAAAGCATCACATATCATGACAGCATCATTAGCTGCATCACTTGCATTAGCTACATGTAAAGAACCATTAAGAATATCATTAACTCAAAATTTACGAGAATTATTACAACCTACTAGTACAAAAGATTGTAATGATCAAGTTTTAATAGAACAAGTTGTGCAAGTTCTTAGTGCAGATAATTTAGAATTAGGATGTAATTTAATTGAGCAAGCAGTTATTGAAAAAGCAATAACAGATATTAACGAAGCTTTAGCTCCAACTCTTTTAGCAAAACATATAACAAATGAAAATAATAAAAAATTAAATGATTCTGTTAATATTATAAACAGTAAAAAAATGCAAATCGAATTTGCCGAAATTTTAAATTTAGGAACCCCTATAACAAATAATCAATTACAAATTTATAAAGATTTTATAAATATGAACCCATTAAAAAAATTATATTCTTCTCCTAAATCATTAACATTAATTTATAAAAATTCAGATGAAATAAATCCAATAAATACACAACAAAATGATCAACAATCATCTATTATTACTAATGAAAATACAAAAAATGATATGACAATTCCTAATTTAGGAACAAACTTAAATATAGATTATAATAATATAAATAATAATCTAGAATTAAATCAAAATGAAAATAATATAAAAATTACACAACAAAATAAATCTATTAATACATCAGCGATATCATCTAATCATAATTTAAATAAAGTTTTAAAAAAATTAGAACTCGCAACTAATCAATTAAAAGAAACAATTAAAGATATACTCATGTTACCACCAATATTATTTAATATTAATAAAAAAAAAATTATTGGTAATATTAATAAAATTAGTTTATATATTTTATATAGTTTATCAGTTGATAATAATCTATTTAATTTAATTAAATCTATCCCTGAAATAGCTTCATTAACTCATCATAAAAATGAAACTATTATTTCATATACAAATAGAATATGTAAATTTCTTTTTGAAATTGCATTACATAATTATAATAAATCTCAACAAGAATCAAAATTAAATGATATGACTGGAATATATATGGAAGTATTTTTATGTATATTAGAAAAATTAAAAATTAAGTGTCCTATTGCAAAAGACCATATATCAACTTGTGTAATCAAAACTACGATAAGTCTACTAAATGCCCCCATTAATAATAACACAAATAGTGCCAGTAGCAATGGTGGCAATAGCAATAGTGGCAGTAATGAGGAAGGCAATGCTCATAATATTAAGGACCCCGAAAAAAATAACTCTCTTAATTCGGAAAATTCAAAAAATTCAGTAAATTCGGTTAATTCAGTAAATTCGGAAAATTCGGAAAACCCAGAAAATGCGCCCAATCAAAAACCGAGTGAATCAAACAGAGATAATAATAAAACTAGCAATAATTATGAACAGTTTTATAAATCCAATGCGAATATTATAGCGGGCTTAATTAGATATAACCTAATTGATATCGATCAATATAAAACATTTTTAGAAAATCAACTAGCCAATAAAATTAATAACAATAATGCAATAAAATTTATTATTTTTTTGCTAAAAAATATTTTAATTGACTTTCACATATATAGATATAACTATTTTAAAAATATTTTTGATCATCTTAATAATATAATAATAATTAACTCTAAAGAAAATAATACTAACCAACCCTCAAAAACTAACAAAGACACTAAAATAGATAATACCATTGATCTTAATGCAAACATATTTTATAATAACCCTGATAAACCAATTGATATAATCTCAGCAATTAATGAATTAACTAAAGAGGCTAAGCACATTCAAGAAAAAACTAATTCTGTAATCTTTTCAGATTATTTTGACATATATGATGAATTTTCAAAAACAGATGATGAAACAGAAAAAGAAGATCCAGAACCAACTGACAACTCAACTGAAAACCCTAATCAAGTTATTACCAAATTGAAACCAGAAAAAGTTGAAAAGGCTGAAAAAGTTGAAAAGGTTGAAAAGGTTGAAAAAGTTGAAACTAATTCAAATGACCCTGAGATAGAATCCCAATTAAACTCCGAAGTTTCCCCTAAACATGAAGAAACAAAATTAGAAACTAAAAATAAAAAAAACAAAAAAAATAAGGAAGAAAAAAAGGAAGAAAAGAAGGAAGAAAAGAAGGAAGAAAAGAAGGATGATAGTACAACTATTGCAAAAACAGAATCAAATGAAATCTCCTTATCTCCCTCAAAATCTAAAGATATTCCAAACAAAAAAAACACTGAAAATATAACAGAAAAAAATGAATCAAATACTGAAAAAATTATAACTGATGAAAATACTATTAATAAAATCGAAAAAAATAAAGAACATATCAATGATAAAAATGGAGATATAAAAAAAAATGAAAAAAAAAATTATAAAAAATATCTACAAATTTTAATGAACCCACAAAACTTAACAACATTAACACAAATTATCGATTTCTGTCTAAATAAAGATTGGAATATAATACAAACAAAAAAATATAATGATGGAATTAGAGATAAAGGTGTTGGGGGAGTTAGAATCGTTCCTAAACCACAAAAAGTACCAAAACAACAACAGCATATTATTAGTTCTATTTTTATGGAATGGGTTAAATTAAGTAACATCAAAAATGTTGATAATCCAAATCAAATTTATGTTAAATTTTTTCAAAAAATATCAAGTCAAGGTTTATTGCAAATAAATAATTCAGATAATTTTTTTACGACATGTATTTATAAGGCTATAGAAAAAGCAGAATTATATCTTGACCCATATTCTGAAAATTTTGAATGTTTTCAAAATGAAGAATCAAAAGAATTATTTACACATGTTTCTACAAATTTAACTAATTCAAATTATATGAAAGAGAATGATGATACAAAAGGAATACAATCTGAAACTGAATTAGCTTCAGATCTTTTATCTAAACAAGATCCTCAAAATGAAAATTTAAAACGAGAATACGATGAAAACGAATCAAATGTTGATAAAAAAAATCAAAAAAAAACAAACCTTATTGAAGAAGAAACAGAAAATGCTAACCATTCTAAGGAAAAAGATAAAAAAAAAAAAAAAAAAAAAAATGAATATACAGATCCAAAATCTAAACCAACCGAAGAAACTGAAATGGACAAAAATAAAGATCAATATAAAGAAAAACAAAACAACGAAACTAACAAATATTGCGAAGATTCAGAAGATAATCTCACAGATGCTGTATCTACTAATTTAACTTTTAATTCTAACATCTCAAATTATGAATTCTCTTTTTCTGATGATGATAATTTTCATTATTTTGTAAACAATAGTGATCGAAATAGTAGTAATACAAATAAAATGAAAAATAAAAAAAAAGATACTCTTAATTTTGTATACTCATCTATAAACAAATCAATGACTAATGATTCAACTTTAAATTCAGATAAAGATCTTGAAAAAAATAAATTATATTCTGATGTACTTAAAGAAAATTGTAATATTACTGATCAGAATAAAGACAAAAATGATGGAAACAATACAACGAAAATAACAAAAAATGAATCAAATAATACTAATTTAGAAAAAGAAAATAATGTAAAATCAGAATCAAATAACCCAAATAATATAAATGATAAAATAGAACCACAAATTGATAATGATACAAAAAAAGATTTAGAAAAACATACACAAATTACAAACATATTAGATACATCATCTATTGATGCACTAGCCAAAATGATAGTATCAATGATGAAACTAGTAGATTCACAAAAAATTACACCATATTTATTATTACAAAAAGTAATGAATATATTTTGCAGAATATTAGTATATGAATGTAGAAAAAAAAAAAACAAATTTAATCAAAGACCATATTTTCGATTATTTTTATCTATTTTAATTGAAATAAATAAAAATGAAAAAAATATTGAATCATATAATAAATGTATATTAGCATTAGGATATTATTTACGTATATTAAATCCATTAAGAGTTCCAATGTTTGTTTTTGCTTGGGTCGAATTAATAAGTCATAAATTATTTTTACCAAAAATATTACAAACATCAAAAGGCTGGCATATATATAATAAATTAATAATATATCTATTTGAATTTTTATATGGATTTCTAAAAAATTCATATTTAACACAACCAATTAAATTATTATATAAAGCAACACTAAGAATATTATTATTATTACTTCATGATTTTCCAGAATTTTTGTGTGTATATAGTTTTTCATTTTGTAATTCAATATCTTTAAATTGTATGCAATTAAGAAACATAATTTTATCTGCTTTGCCACGAAATACAAAATTACCAAATCCATTTAACCCAAATTTAAAAATTAATTTATTACCTGAAATTAAAACTCCACCAGTAATATTAAATAATTTCACATTTATACTTATTGATTATAAAATTAAAAAAAATGTTGATGAATATTTTATAAATAAAAATTTGAATCATTTAAAAAAAATACACAAAAAAATTATGATCAAAAATAAAGTTAAATCATTTTATTTAAAATCAAAATATAATATACCTCTTCTAAATGCTTTAGTTTTATATATTGGTATGTCATTACCACCAGAAATATTATCTTTTCAAAAAAATACTGAAATGCATCAACATCCAGCTTTAGAAATTATCTTATATTTAATTTATAAATTAGATATGGAAGGAAAATATTATTTATTAGCATCAATCACTAACCATTTAAGATATCCAAATTCACATACTCATTTTTTTTCTTCTCTATTATTATGGATATTTAATATATCAAAAACAGAAGCTATCAAAGAACAAATTACAGGAATATTGTTAGAAAGACTTATAGTTAATAAGCCACATCCATGGGGATTATTAGTAACATTTATGCAACTTATAAAAAATCCAATTTTTAATTTTTGGAATTGTTCATTTGTTCGTGTTTCTCCAGAAATTGAAACTCTTTTTAACACAATAGCTAGCTCATGTATGTCAAATAAAACACAACCCTCCACTCCCCACAATTCTAATAATAGTCCAAATCATGCAAATCACCTAAACAGTGCAAGCCACCTAAACAGTGCAAGCCACCTAAACAGTGCAAGCCGCCTAAACAGTGCAAGCCGCCTAAACAGTCCAAACAGCATGCCTAACCAACCAAATGATTCCAACACATCTGCATATCAATATAATCTTAACAATGAAAATATTCCTAATAACGAATTTAATAAATATCTCTCAAATATTTCGAATTCCATACAAAATAACAAACAACCAATTTTAGATGAAAATAAAGATAAAATAAAAGAATTTTATAATAATATAAATATGAATCAATTATTGCAAAATTCTAACGAGAAAAATAATATTAATAATACTGATTTAATTAGGCAAATTCTAAATTCAGAAAATGTTAATTTAAAAAATTATACTACAACTAATGGGCCTACTATTACTCCTCATGTTAAATTCACTAACCAATATGATACCAATTCACACCCAAATGACATAACAAATAATATAAAACAAAAACAAAATGTTATTAATAATTTACACACATATAATATAAATTCGAATAATAACAATAGTAGCAATAACAATAACAATCACATTTTGAATGCTTCGTTTTATAGAGATATTGGAAATTTGAGTGGAATAAAAACAAATAATAATTCACAAAACAATATCGAATTATCACAAAATAATCTATTCATTAATAACCCCTACTATTTTCAGGATAAAAATATTATGTTAGATTCACATTTACAAAATAATATTAATCAAATTAAAAGAAATCCAAGATTAAATAACTCACAAATACATGAAAATAATGAAAATGATTCAAATAATATTCAAAAACATTTTAATTTCGAAATAAATAATAAATTAACAGATCAAAATAATAGAGATTTTTTCAATTCAAATCATTTTTATGACTCAAAACCTGATTACTATAACTAATCAACTCATACAAACTCTTCTTAGAATGTAATATATATGTACATGTATATATATTATTATTATTATTATTTTATTTTTTTTTTTTTTTTTTTTTACTTACACATGTATGTATGCACATACATATATTACAATTTTATACCATTTTAAAATTAGTCTTATTCATCATCGAAGAAAAATTTATTATCCTTTGCATACATACATACATACATATATATATATATATATACATATATATATACATGCATTTATTTTACTATTTTTTTACAATTTATAATTGTATTTTTAAAATAGCAGTTTTGTAATTTTTTTCAAATTCATATTTTTTTTTTCCCATTTTTTTGTTAAACTTTTAAAACACAACAATAGTATCGATAGTACTAGTAGTATATAATTATAAAATGCGTTTATTTATTTTTTCTACATTTCTACAATTTTTCTACAATTTTCCTACAATTTTAAAATACCACATATAAACCTCAATACACACATCCATTCCGTTTTAATAAAAAAAAAAATATATATTTCCGAAATAACGCTAGGAGGAAAATAAAATTCCCCTGATTTTTACTATCATTTTAATGTTTTCATTATTCTATATCTTTAATAATATACATGAAATGTAATTTTTATGTGTGCAAAAATATTTCAAGTTTATTATTAAGCAAAAAATTTACAAAAATATATACACATATGAGAAATATGAATCCCGCTTTGTCTATCCATACGCATGCCGTATCGCTGCTTAATGTCTTTCATTAAATCATCGAAATAAAATTAAGCAAAATTAAGCAAAATTAAGTAAAATTAAGTAAAATAAAATAAAATCAAATAAATAATTACAGTATATTCCCAATTATATACAAACTAGCTTATTTCAAAATATGCAAGCTTGTTTATCTGATATATGATCAATCATAGACTTGCCAATAAATATACATATATTAATCACCCCAGTTTTGAAGCATTATTTTGTTACTATTATTGTTATTATTACTTTATTTTTTTTATTATTTTTTATTTTATTTTTTTTTTTTTTTGTCACCATTCTCATTTCTCCAATCCTTTCAAATGGAAGAAAACAGCTTCGAATTTAAAAAGGTAGAAAAAATAAATTTAGATTCCTATGAAATTCCAAAATATTTCGAAGAAATCTTATCAGAATTTGTAGCTAAATTATTACAATCTCATCCAGATAATGTATATAAATTTGCTTTTAATTATTTTGATCAAAAATCAAAGAATCTGTAAAAATAAGAAAATACTATAACCCTATACTCATCTTCTCAAAATAATCCTACACTCATCTTCTCAAAATAATCCTATACTCATCTTCTCAAAATAATCCTATACTCATCTTCTCAAAATAATCCTACACTCATATCTTTTCAAAATAATCCATAACATGGGAAATGCTTTATATATTATTGGTTCCGAGTTAAATAAACAAAACGTTAAGAAGTGCATCCAAATTTATCTCAATTGCGGATACTAAAAAAAAGGGAGATTAAATGTGTGATGTATAACAAGCTCTACATTTTAAATGGATATAATTTTTTTCAACAAAATAAAATACAAATATAAGAGACGATATTCATTTTTTTTAATCAATAACCTGGAATATTTATAGAAAAATTTTCCAAAACATTAGGATGTATTACTCCCATAATTCCAAAAATCAAATTCTGAGGTCGCAAAACTATGTTAACAACACGCTCGTCAAGGAATGAAGGATCTTAAAAAAAAAAAAAAAAAAAAAAAAAAAAAATTATAAAGTTAATATTTTAAAAAACGGAAACTAGTAACACAGCTAGCTAATTCGTCATATGATGCCACATTGCAAAATAAACAAAATAACTCCAAGAAAAGGTTGAGAATAATACAATCATTCATATGTATGCATGTATGCATGTATGTATGCATGCATCCATTGTACATATTTTTCGCGCTAAAATGGCCTTATGTAAATATCTCAACCAATTTTACCATTTATTGAAACCAAGTCATAGTATACATCAGATCGAATTTCAACTTTTTCCTTTCGTTTTTCCTCGATTTTATAGTGACTAAATAACTGAAAATCTTTCAAAATTGATTCTAAAACCCCATGAATTTCTTCTAACCCAGCTGTTACCTTATCAGCAAAAATTATAGATAAGTTTCTTTTATTAAATGCATTCGTATCCGTTTTATTATTCATAGTATATGATATATCCCCAATCTCAAAAAAACGTAATGGTAATTCTCTATGTTTATTTGCTGCCACAAATTTTAACAAATTTACAATTAGAGATGTTCTAACAATTTCATATTCAGATGTTTTAGAGTTCATTATTTGTACAGGAGGATATAAAGGATTATAATTATTTACAAGTTTATCATCAAATGATGTATCATAATTTATATGTTTCCTAAGCATCCAATCATAATTTTCCTTTAAAGATAATAAAGCGTTTGTTATCACCTCCGTATAACTACATTCTGTCATTGAATTTCTAAACATATCAGAGACCGTATTT
Source organism: Plasmodium yoelii (assembly GCF_900002385.2). NCBI lineage: Eukaryota > Apicomplexa > Aconoidasida > Haemosporida > Plasmodiidae > Plasmodium > Plasmodium yoelii. Next base: position 1,781,507 of record NC_036181.2, on the reverse strand, counting down.
AATAAATGCTTTTTAGATATTTCTATAGGTTCATATTTAATATTATCATAACCATATGCTATTGCTATATCTTCAACAATATCACAAGCATGCATAATATCTGATCTATAAAATGGAACATTCACCTCAAATGTAGTATTATCTAATACATCAGTTACAGAAATCATCATTTTTTTTAATAATTTTTTTACATCATCTATAGTTATATCTTTTATTCCAGATAATTTACGAACATATTCTATATCACATGTTAATTTTTTATTTTTAAAATTTGGATATAAATATCTATTTCCTTTTTCAAGCTCATGATGTTCATTATATAATACTAAAATAGAATGGATTGTATATTTAGGTTGAGAATATTCTGATAACATAGAACAAATAATGTTTAAACTTATTTCTAATTTATTTAAATCAATACCTGTACATTCAATAAATATATTTTTTGTATCTAATGTAATTTTTGTATGATCACAATTTATTATTGGAGGTAATGATAAAATATTATTTTTTGAATCTACTATTATTGGATATTTATCAAAATCTTTCAAAATTTTTAAATAAGGTTTTAAATTTATATTATCTTCATAAAAATTAAATAAATCACATCCATTTAAATTTCTATTTTCATTTAATGGAATAAAATTTATATTTTTTTTTTCTTCAAATTTATATTTAACTGGGAATTTTATTTTATCATAATCATGTATACCAATAGCTAATACTGTTCTCTTTTTACCAATATTGTGATGTAATTTTTCTTGTAATTCTATAATATTATTATAAATTTGATCATTCATTTTTATGTTTTTTAAAACACATGATACAACATATCCTCGTTTATTGTCTACAGATGCATCTACTTCTAACACATGTTTCTCATTTACCTTATTAATTTCACAATTATTATCATTTCCAATATCTTTAATTATATTATATTTTATATCTTCATTAATTCCTATGAAATTCTTTAAAGCTCTACATAATCCTTCAACACATACTAAATCATATCTATTTGCAGGCACTTCAATTTTGTAAATTTTTTTTCCATTTTTTATTTCAACATCATCAATTTCTAACCCAAACTCAAAACAAATATTTTTCAATTCTTCCTCGTTTAGCTTCTTCCCTAACTTTTCTATTAAATCTTCTTCATGCGCAGAAATGGTTGGCATTTTGGATACACTAGTTTGGTATTAAATTTGTTCGCACTTTTTTCTGTTTTTTTTCTGTTTTTTTTCTGCTTTTTCCATGCAATGCAGATATAATTACATACAAAATCATAAAGCATACATTAACTCGCTAAAATATTCAACTGCTCAAATTGAGAATATTCATATCTATCATTTAATATAAATATATTATAATAATAACTTATAAAAGCAGCAAAACAAAATTTACAATACTTTTCAATAAGCCAAACAAAAATATCTATCATTAAAAATTTTATTTTGTATCCTTATCGATTAAATATAATTCTTTTTTTTACCATCCATAAATTAATAATAATTTCTTTTCTTTTTTCAATAAAAAAAAAAAAAAAAAAAAATATATCCCATATTATCAAATTTATATATACATTTAAATATGCACAAATATTTGTATACAATTTCTTCAATTTTATTTACCTTTTTTTCAATTACCCATATTTTATTTTTTATGTAATAATAATATTGTGGAATCCCACAAAAATTAACTACAATTATTCAGAATGCACATTGCAAGGTTTCAATCTACTTCTCTTAAATTAATTTATTTTATTCTAACATAATTATTTTTTTTTAAATAAATACATCCTTAATTTTGAAAAATTATTAATTATATAATATAGTACAGTACAGTATAGTATACCATTTCCTCATTCACAGCAAAAAATACATATGCCCCAAAATATTCACGGGCATATAGCTTTCACAATTTATTTCGTATATTATTTAGGTTTTATTTATAAATTTTTTTATTTATTTTCAGTTTTATATTCCTTCTAATATGATAAAATTATGACTAAATCAAAATGTGAAAATAACAAAATGGAAACCAAACTGGCAAACAAATGGCAACGCTCTTCTCTGGTGTAGAATCTCATATTTATTAATTCCTTTTTTATATCATATATTACTAAAATATAAATAGTTAAACATGTTTTTAATATATCCACGAAATTATTTTTATCAAATATCCTATTATTTATATATTCATATCCATGCATTAATAAATATCCACATAATTTGGATGTACATGATATTTCCTCCCTTTTAAAGAGTTGAATATAAAAAAAGGAAAAGCCAAAAAAAAAAAAAAAAAAAAAAATATACGTCATTATATAGTAAGAGTTAAAATGCCAGTCATTATATAGTAAGAGTTAAAATGCCAGTCTATTATATAATCAAAATTAAATTTGTTTAAAATGACATAACATGTTTGTATATATAAAGACACGGATTGTTAAAAAACGGAAACGAAATAAAAAAAAAAATATTTAAAGTGATTAAGAGATTGCATTTCGAATAGTAAAATGTTAAAAGGAAAATTATTATAATGAATAAAAACTATTTGCAAAATAAAAAAATAAATTATGAATAAAAAATATTTGCAAAATAAAGGAAATATGTCTAACTGGATTCCCAGATATACCATAAAAATAAGTGATTATAAAATATGTAAAAATATTTTCTAAAAAAAAAAAAAAAAAGAAATCCGAAGATAGCTTTCTCAGTATACATAAATACGACATCCACAACATTAAATCTTCAATTCAAAAAAAAATTATAAAAATAACGCTTAGTAGAAACTATCGTATTTATTAACATATTTTCATACGAATTACAAATATTTTGTAAACTATCATTCTATACAAATATATATTTCATCTTCAAATGATGGGAATATAAAAAAAATAAAATAGAATGATTCTGAATCACCAGCATTCTTTTTGTTCCCTATTTTTCTATGTGAAAATATGGTTACTCTTAATTAACATAGATGTGTATTATTGATTTTAAAGATGATTTAAAACAAATAGTAACCCCAATATATTAATGTGTATATACATTTGAATGGTTCTATAAAAATTTAAGCATTCATTTATTCTATTTTATATAATCTTAAAAGTTACCAAAATGATTATTACCAAAATTATTAAAATAATAAAAAGATAACTAATACATCGAATACTTGTAGAATATCTATTTCTAGTAATTTCAATTTCACGACCAGACATCATAATATTATCATGAGTGGTAACCATTTGAGAATCTATATTATCAATAGTTTCACCTTGAATATTTACTTGATCAAATAACTCTTTATATAATTCTTGAATATTTATTATATCACCATGTAATTTTTTTATTTCTTTATTTTTTTGATTTAATATCTCATGTTCAATATCTGTAGTATTTATCGATACAAATTGTTTATCATTATAATATTCATTTTTTTCATTTTCTAAATATTCTTCATTATTTTGTAATAAATGTTCATTTATATCATTTTTATTATCTCCTGAAAATATATTATTTTTATATTTTTTATTATTATAATTTTTTTTTTTACTAAACCCAGTTTCTAAATTTTCATGTTCAAAATTTGGTCCGTTTTTATAAAATGTATCACTATCTTCATTTTCATAAAAATTATAATCATAAATATTAACATCTAATTTATCTCTATTTGAATCATAATTAAAATTAGATTTTCGCGAAAAGTTGTTATATCCATCATATTCTTCATTTCTATATCTCCTATTATTTTTATTAGACATATCATTTATTGCTGTTTTATTTATATAATTTTTTGATGCCTTTTGAAAATTATCAACTGCTTTCATATATGAGGCAGACAGCTTCTGCATAACTAGCTTTATACGAATCTGTTACAATTTTTATAAAACAATCAAGTATATTTCAAAACAAATAAATTAACAAACAAAATAAATGCTCTAAAATTGTATTATACAAATAGCCATGCACATACATACACTATATTTATCAAAAATTGTCTACAAAATATACCTTCTCATTTTGCGGAAGACTTTCTATATTTCTAGAGTACTTTTTCAATTTCTGTTGTATTTCTTCTATTTTTATTTTACCATTTTGCACCAATTCTTGCCTAAACGAAAAAAAAAATTCATACCTCATTATTTTTTCTATATCATTAATTATTAAATAAAAATGTTAACTAAATACATACACTCCATGGTATTATATTCATTGCAATTTTTAATTATATACAAATATATTGTATTATTTAAATATGCCATAATACTTTATATTGTAATATTACTCCTTATAGGAAGCAAGAGAATGCAACATATGTATGTATTATGTAGCCATAAAATAACATGTGTACTGATCGTTCATACGTTTTTCCCTTTTTATATACTTACACTTTCTCCGAGTTTTCTATAGAACACTCTTCATCACTATTCTGAAATGGATAATTAAAAAAAATTATAAAATATATTTTTCCACAAAAAAATAGATATATGCATATATTTTTTTCTAATACAATCTTTCAGCAATTTTAGCATAAAATGGAACTTTTAACATTTATGAAAATTATCACAAAAAAAATGAACAAAGCTACAAACGAACGAAGCTATGAACGAACTATATTTCTTACTATTCTTGAAATTTTGGAAGTATAAGATTGTATAACTCCTATTGCATTTTGAATTTCGTCATTAAATTCATAATTGTTGTAACCACTTCTCTGGGGCATTTGGTTACCAGTTTTTTTCCGCGTGTTGGAATATGACATGTTTTAAAAAAATGTCAGAATTTTTAAATCGGAAAAAGGAATTTGTTAGAAGAAAAATAAGCCAAACTATAATCAACCAAAGTAATAATAAATAAATATAGTTCCCAAAATTATCATAAAAAATAATACTTAAAAATAAAATATATAATAACAATAATAAAATTCTTATATAACAATAATTTGCAGATAATGCCGTATACCATAATATATATATAATATAGATATATGCATATAATATATATCTAGGAACATTTTTCGGGATGCAAATTATATAAAAAAAAACTATTTTCCATTTAAAATTTTTTATACATATAGGCAAAAAAAAATATAAAAAAATAAAAAAAATTCATTAGTACATTTATTTTTTGAAGAAAGGTCTTTGTAATTTATTTCTTCTTTTGTAGTTGCCATAATTCGATAGTACATATTGTTATACAAATTAGGCCTATTTATGGCCCATACTTGAATTTATTTAATTTTTTCATTATTATTTTCAATATTCTTAGTTATCAATAATATAGTATAAATTTTAAGCGACCAAATTTTGGCATATGTAAAGGAAAAAGAAAAAATAAATTATAAAAAAATAAATTATAAAAAAATAATGTTTATAAAATTTTAAGCTAATTTGACAATTTAAAAAACATGGGCAAAAATTTGAAAAATTGTTTAAATATATAGAGATTTGTATATATCAAATATCTGCATGATTGTGTATAAATATGTAACATAAACATTCCTATCCACATAATCAGAGAATATTCATACAATCACATGCAAAATAATACTTAAAATTTCATATATTTATCAGAACTTAGAATATCGAACAAAAAAAATATATATATATATATATAATTATTATTATATAATAAAAATATACAGCTATAATGTAGTAAAAAATATATACTAGTAAAATATTAGCAACAATAAAATATATTAACATGTCACAAATTAATGATACAATAAGTTAAAAGACAATCTATTTTTTCTTGCATATTAATAAAACAAAAATTAAAAAAAAAAAATGTACATATATATATTAGCTTTATTTATACTGTAAGCTTATAATGTGAAAAATTAATATTGCATGGTCATAAAAAAAAAAAAAATAGCTAATATTTTCCAAATTAACCTCTCCTTCTTTCCTTACTATTGGAAGATTTTACATTCTATAGAAAATAAAACGCACACACATATATGTATTTTATTTATGTAAAATATATACAATAAAGGATGTACATACATATACATACATATCTAGCTTATTGCTTTCTTACCTTTTTATTTAATTCCATGATAGCATCGACAATCAGTCGACACCTATATTCAATATTTTCCAGTGGGGTAGTTGCATACTTGAAAAAATTGTAGGTCTCAGCCCAATAATATGGTGTCTACATAAAAAAAATACAAACAAATGTGTCTCACACATAAAATAAAATATAAAAATTTCGCATTGTTTTTTCGCATTTTTTTTCGCAACTAACCAAAATATGAATACTCTTTGTTTGAACCACACCCTCCTGATACAATAGCCATAGCAATATTTTATTTTCTCTTTCGAAATAAAGAATCTCTTCTTCAGATACCTTCTCGGGCACATCATTTGTTCCCCCAGTTGTATTGACCGACTCGGGTTGAATATAAACATTTTCGTAACGAAAATTTGGAGGCAGTTCCAATTTGTCAATTGTGTCAACGCCATTAGAAAGTTGCTTTTCGACCTAAGATTGGTACATGTGAAAGAAATAAAACAAATAAATTATTTATATGCATGGTGAAATATAAACCTCCCAAAAAAAATGAGTCAAGAATAATAAAACAAATAAATTATTTATATGCACGATCAAATATAAACATGAAAAAAAAATGAATCAAGAATAATAAAACAAATAAATTATTTATATGCATGGTGAAATATAAACCTCCCCCAAAAAATGAGTCAAGAATAATAAAACAAATAAATTATTTATATGCACGATCAAATATAAACATGAAAAAAAAATTCAATCTTACATAATTTGCTATCATATCGTTTTCTTCCTGTATAATCTGTTTCTGTAAATCGGAGTTTCGAATTTTCTCAAACAATCTTATACCCTAAGGAACAAATAAACCATTCAAAAATATAATAAAAATAACAATATGACGAATTCATAAATGGAAGTATTCACGTACAATATGTGATAATAAAGCGACAAACATAAACTTACCCCTTTTACTTGATCATATTTCCTAAAGAAAACCTTCAAATAACTTTTTATATCTTCCATAGATTTTTTTGAATTGAGAAAATATTTCTCATATATATAATCAAGGTTATCACATCCATGAATTATTAAGGCACTCATTAATTTATTAAATTCAGCTTTATTCCATTTTGCAAATCCTTGTTTTAATAATTTCTGCTTCTCTATTTTTATTTCTTCAATATCAATAGTTGATATATCATCATTTATATCTTTTTTCACTTTTTTATTTTTATTTTTTTTATTATTATTATTAGCAGTTCCTACATCTCCATTAGAATTAGGAACTAAATTTTTTTTAATAAAATTTATCATATATTCATAACAATTTTTCACATTTTTTTCCCTAAATTTTATCATATTTAATTTTTTTTTCGTCTCTAGCAATTTAATAATTTTATTTTTATAAAATTCATTGTCCATATCTTTACTTCCACTATTTTTAGAATCATTGTTTCGGGTTTCACTACTTCCCACATTACTTTTACTATATATGTTTACAATACCATTAAACTCACCTGACTTTTTATAACCTTCATTTCCATCCTCATCAATATCCTTAGATACATCCTTCTCTTCAATACTATCACCAATATTAGAATCATTCAGAATATTTGGATTTATAAGATTAATCAGATTATATATATTTTTTGCATGATGTGTTAAAAATTCATGTATATTAATTATTTTTTCAAAATCTTCTTTTTCAGTTTGTGATTCAATAATTTCTTTAATTTTTTGTTGATTTATATGATAATTATTCCATTTTTCTTCAATTTTTTCTAATTCATCTAATTTTTCATTATTAAAAAATTGAAAATCATGACCTCCTCTTGCTTCTGCTTTCCATCCATAAAGTATTGCTTTTTTTTTATTCGTTTTTGTACATGCTGTATTCATAACTTTCCATTTACTTTTTCGTTCTCCTAAATCTAAAAATATCATATGTTTTTTATTATTTTTTAAAAATTTTTTAATAGTACTTGATTTATTTAATTTTTTTTTTTTTTTTTTTTTTTTTTTTTTCTTCTTTTTTAAATTTTCATCTACTATTCCATCTTCCCCAATCTGATTATCTAAATTATTTCCATCTCCACCTTCTGATTCATTTTCATCTTCTTCATCATCATCATCTTCATCGTCATCCTCATCACTTCCATCTTCATCACTTGAATTATCTGATTCTTCTTTTTCCAAATTGTTATACATATTTAATCCACCATCCAAAGATATATTAGTTAAATCAAAAATATTTTCAAGATTTTTTAATTTTTTTTCAATCTCAATAGTTCTTTTTTCAGCATCAGCTAAAATTATATCAATATCTTCATCAGAAATTGAAGATATATCTTGTGTTTTGTAAACTTCTGGAGCTCCAAAATTTAATATATCATGTAATTCTTGTTTATTATTTTCTTTATTATTTAAATTTAATTTACCTTTTTGTATAATTAAAGAATCTAATTTTAATTTTTTTGCAGCTCTTTCAACTATCTTTTCTTCTACTGAATTTTGAGTAACAAATCTATAAACAATAACTCGTTTTTTTTGACCTATTCGATGTGCTCTATCCATTGCTTGTATATCCATTTGTGGATTATAATCTGAATCAAATAATATAACTATATCAGCCGTTGTTAAATTTATTCCAATACCTCCTGCTCTAGTTGATAATAAAAAAATAAAATATTTACTATTTGGTTCATTAAATTTATTAATTCTTATTTGTCTTTCATCTCCAACAGTTGAACCATCAATTCTTAAATATTCATATTTTTTCCATCTACAATAATCATCAATAATATCTAATAATCTTGTCATTTGGGAAAATAATAAAACTCTCGAATTTTCTTTTTTTAATCTAGGTAATAATTTATCTAATAATGACATTTTTCCAGATGTTTCAATAAGATGATTCCCTTCAATATATGGTGGTTCTTCTATTCCATCAAATAAATATGGATGATTACAACATTTCCTTAATTGCATCAAAATATTTAACATTTGATTTTTACTACCTGTCATAGCATTAATAACATCTATATTTTTACTCAATATATCTGAATATAATTTTTTTTGTAATTTTGACATACCAACAAATATATATATTTCTCTTTTAGGAGGCAAAGATTGTTCTACTTCTACTTTTAATCTCCTAAGCATAAATGGTTTCAATATTGTATGCAATTGTGTTATTATCTCACTCTGTTTATTATCATTAGTACTTATTTTTGATATATTAAATAAATTATCAAATTCTTCGGAATTATCAAATATTTTTGGCATTAAAAAATTTAATAATGACCATAATTCTTTTAAATTGTTATGTAAAGGTGTTCCTGTAATTAATAATCTATTTTCTGATTTTAAAAAACGCACAGATGAACTTAAAACACTTTTATCATTTTTGATTCTATGTGCTTCATCGATAACTAAAAAAAACCAATCTATATCATATAAAGCACTTTTATCTTTTATAACTATTTCATAAGTTGTTAATAATACATCATAATCTGAATGTAAAACTGTTTTATTCAATTCTTTTCGTTGTTCTTTACTTCCATAATATTTAAATGGTTTCATTTCACTACACCATTTTTTTATTTCTTCATACCAATTATCCAAAGTTGATCTTGGACATATTATTATATTTTTTCTTTTTATATTTTTATTAAATCTTAAATAACATAACAAACTTATTGTTTGTAATGTTTTTCCTAACCCCATCTCATCTGCTAAAATACCATTTATTTTATGTCTATACAATTGATATAACCAATTTAGACCTTCAATTTGATATGGTTTCATAGTTCCACTAATATTTTGAGGTTGTTTTATAATAAATGTATCATCATCATCATCTGCTTCTTTTAATAATACATAATCTTCTTCTTTTTCTGTCATTGCACATCTTCTATTTTTATCTTTTTTATTTTGTAAATTAATTTGGACTCTTTGCCCCGATAACTTTTCTGTATATCTTTTTGTCTCTGCTAATAATTGTTCTAATTTTTCTTGTAAATAATTTACTTTTTCCTCGCTCATTTCTTCGCTGATTTCGTTTTCACCTTTACCATTTTCATTTTCCACTTTTTCATTTTCATTTTCCCCATTTTCATTTTCATTTTCCCCATTTTCATTTTCATTTTCCCCATTTTCATTTTCCACTTTTTCCACTTTTTCATTTTCATTTATTTTTCTCCTTTTTAATTCGTTGCCATCTATTTCATTATAGCATTGCTTCTCTTTGTTTAACTCGAATTTTTCGTCATTGCTATTCCAATTATTAGACTCTAAAAAATTTATACTATTATTTATATTATTATTTTTATTTTCGTTATTCAAATTTTCTATGCTTACGTTTTTATCGTTCGAAGAAAATTCATTTTGACAATTATATGAGGCGACTCCATGTTCATCATTTATATTATTTTCATCATTTATATTATTTTTCACACAATTTAATCTCTCTCTTTCCTCATTTTCTTCCCCATCATTATTATTGCCTTTAAAATAATCTCTTACATTTCTAAACATTTTGGAGTATAGACACAAACAAATTTACACAAATTTACATAAATTTACATAAATTTACACAAATTTATATAAATTATCATAAGTATATTGTTAATAAACAAAGATTGTAAAAATCAATATGCACACACATTCATATAAATATTCTTATTTTTTAAATATATAAATATATATCCTTTTTTTATTATTCGTTATTTATAATTAATCAATTATTTTTTAATACTATTTTATTTTGTTGTTATTCTGTATGCTTATTTTTGAATTTAAAAATAATTATATTTTGGAAATTCAGGAAAATTTGCATACACAAATATGTACATATAAAAGCATATAATATATATATATAACATTCATACATACAAACAGTTTGGTTTTTCACATTTTTAATAATAAATATTTTCATATAAAAAAAAAGTTATTACAACAACCACATTGCTTTATTGATTTTATACATTTTTTATAAAATAAGCAAAATACTATATTTAATCTTTTTGTCCTTTTTTTTTTTTTTTAATTTCATATAAATTAAAAAAATAAAAAAGTTTAATATCAATCTTAAAACATAAAAACAAATTTATTTTATAATTCCAAAAATTTTACAACAGAAATACACATTTATATATGACTTATTCGATTTAATTTGAATCTTATAAATTGTGAAATAACAAGCTAAATAATTCGAGTACGTATATAATATTATTTTTTTTTTTATATTTTTTTTTTTTTTTTTTTTTTTTATGTCCCTAATTATAAATATATAATGTGCATATATATAATATACAAAAAAATGTATTTTCAATATATATGCATTTAAATGTAGTAAAAATATTTTATATATATATTTACAAATAACATTTGCATATATTTTTCACTGTTATAAAATATAAATTTATTTTATTTTTTATTTAATATAATATATTAAAATGTATGTATATTTTGTAATATCTACGTATTTTTTTTTTTAGTATTATATTTTCCCTTAATTTATCAAAACTAATAAATATGCATACAAATAATGTATTCATATACTATTTGCATATAAAATTCTGATATATAAATATATATATGCTTAAATATTTTTCTAAAAATATATTTTAAAAAAAACAAAAAGAATACGAAAATGGTACATATAAATTATACACATATAATAACCACATATTATATATTATATTATATTGTATTGTATTAATTATATATTTTTTTTTTAGTACATTTTTAAGAACATATATATAGAATAAGCTATGGTACTTGATATAAAAATTATGCATATTTTTACTCAACTATTTATTCACATAATTTTTTTAATATTTAAAAAAAATATATAACTATATACATATTATACATATTGTATACATTGTATATATATACGCACTTTCAAAAGGCCATAAACAAATTTAATATTTTTATAGAAAATAAAAAAACATTCATCCCCCCACTTTTTTTTGTGTTTTGTTTTTCATTTTTCCCATATATTAACCATTATTCATTTTAGGAAATATTTAAGAAAAAAAAACAAAAAAAACAAAAAAAAAACAAAAAAAAAACACTAATTTTATTTTTTATTTTTTATTTATTAAAAAAAAAAAATTATATAGAATAAAATATTAACTATTATATATATCCCTTTTTACATACAAAACAATATTAGTTTGTTCAAATAAAACCCATCCTATCTTATAATTTTTTTCGCTCATAAATATATACATGTACATATAATCTATCTAACATTTATATAATGTATCGATTTATCCACAAACAATTAACCAATATAAAAATATAATATGTTAATACTTCCCATATCTCTATGTGTATATAATTATTTATTTTATTCCATTTAAATATTTTTATCAAGTTGTATGTTTCTCTTTTTCGCTTCATTCTGTTCATTTCAAAATTGGGCAAAATATATTCATGCAAGGTTTCCCAAAATAAAAAAAAATAAAAAAAAATAAGAAAAAATAAGGAAAAAATGTAGAAAAAAATGTAGAAAAAAATGTAGGAAAAAATCGTCTCCCAAATGTGCCAATATACTTTATCTTATATACACACAAAAATTGCAAACTATTTTAAAATGAATAAATAAAATAACTGGTTTTTCATTTATTTATAAATATAACAAAATTTCATACTCTTTCCTATTCCTCGTAAAAATAAAGACATACAAAATTTAAATCATATTCATTTTATTCTCTAAAAAGGAACACAAAATAAATTATGTATATATAAATATATTTTATTTCATATCTATATTTATAATAACCAATAATCATAATTCCAATATTATTACTTTACATACACAATATCAGATCCTCATTTTTTTTTTTTTTTTTTTAAAAAATAACTTATAAAAATATTTTGATTTAAATAATTCATTTTGTTTTTTTACTAAATTTACGAATTAATTTGAAAAAATAAAAATAAATCAACACTTTTTTAAAATATACGAATTAATCTCCAAATGTGGAAGTCATATCAAGTATATAGATACACAAAAAAATAACAAATTTCACAAGTATGCCATGCATATATATGTAATATATATACATACATACTACATATGCAATATACGTAATATACTATGTGGATGTGCACACTGTTTCCATATTGTGTCAATTCTTCCCACCATTTCGTGAATCATCATTTAAAAAATTATTATAATATTGCATATAATACTTTTTATATTCATTGTTCATATTTTCTGACCCCATTTTAATATAATTCAAGGTAATGTTTTTATTTGTTGCTATATCAATAATTTGAAAAAAATATTTTCTAGATATAGGATCTGTTTTCAAATTAAATAAACGAAATATTTTATTTAACAACAAACCAATTTGATTAACAGATAAACCATAATTAATCATGCTATTATATATTTTAAAATATTTAAAAAAAAAAAAATAATTTTTTATTAATGATTCTTTATTTTCATATCTTAATTTTTCTAATAAAATAGATTCTTGGATTATTTCAGATATTATTATTAAAAGACATGTTTCCCAAAATTTTATATCATTCCATAAAACATGTTCATATAAAAATCGATATAAATAAACTTTCTGTTTTTCATCAGTTTTTTTCACAGATTCTGTTTCTACATTCATTTTAACTCTCTCACGCATTTCAATTCCTGTTTCATTTTTATTCTCTTCAAATATATTTATCATATTTTTACAATCCTTATTTTTTACTTCATCTTCTTTTTTAATATTATTTTCATCTATATCACTATCCAAATTTATTTTTATATTTTCAAAAGTAGAATCATTTTTATCATTACTATGACTTATTTTATTACTTTTTTCAAATGTATATTTTTTCAGTAAAATGTTAATATTTATATTTTCATTTACATCTACTTCAAGATATAAATTTTCAGATGCTACTAAAATATACATTGCTGACCAATAATCGAAATATTCATTACATGCATCTAAAAATAATAAAATAACTTTTGTAAATATAACCATCGATTTTCTGTTGCTAACTTTCTTCTCCTTCACACCCTTTTCTGAACCAGCTATTCCTGAACCAGCTATTCCTGAACCAGTTATTCCTGAACCAGCTATTCCTGAATCACCTCTTTCTGAACCACCTCTTTCTGAACCACCTCTTTCTGAACCACCTATTTCTGAACCACCTCTTTCTGAACCACCTATTTCTGGGCCACCCTCTTTAATGAACCGCATCAGACATTCGCAAAATATAAGTCGATTGTTGTATGAATTAAAAAATGGGCCAATATTAAACTCAGATAATACATCAAAATTAGATGCAAAAATATTCTTCAAATAAAAAATAAAAAACAATCTTATATTTTTTAAGGAGTTAGAACTATTTGTTAAATCATAATTAGAATTACATAAATAATCGTCATCATATTTATTATTATTTCTCATAGAATCTCCATTTTTATTACTCAACTGAAATATTTTTTTTATATTTAAATAATTGGCTTCTTTTTCCATATCAATGTCACTATTAGTTTCATGATTCATTTTGCTATTTTGTATATCTCTCTCCTCACCACTCATCTTTTGATCTTCCCCACCACTCATCTTTTGATCTTCCCCACCACTCATCTTTTGATTTTCCCCACCACTCATCTTTTGATCTTCCCCACCACTCATCTTTTGATCTTCCCCACCACTCATCTTTTGATCTTCCCCACCACTCATCTTTTGATCTTCCCCACCACTCATCTTTTGATCTTCCTCACCACTCATCTTTTGATCTTCCCCACCACTCATCTTTTGATCTTCCTCATCGCTTATCTCTTTATTTTCTTCACCACTCATCTCTTGACTAGCTTTACGATTTTCTTGACTGACCTTTTCTGCCAATTCATCACCTTTTCTATTTTTCTTAAAAAATATTATATCATTAAATATACCAGTTGAAATAACACTCGAACTATTTTCATGTTCTTCTTTAAATTTATCAGAATATGCATTATCTGAATCATAAGATTTTCCAGATCCAAGCACAGTACATCCATCTTCTATAACCCACTTTTTATATGTATTCACATTAAAAAAAGATAATAAAATATTACTATATTTATTTTTAGAAGATATATTAGAAGTATTATCATCTATATCATTATATGATAAACTTGTTTTATAATCTTTTCGAGAAAAATGATTTATTTCATCTACGAAATCTATTAACATTGGCCATGAAACAACGTTATTATAAAAAATTAATTGTTCATTTTGTTTTTTATTTAAATTTTTTTTTTTTAAACAATATTCTTCAATCTCTTTATATGGATCAATATCTTTAAAAATGTCAATACAAAGATTAACATCATATTGTACATTTCTAATATATGACATTAAAAAAATTAAATATTTCATAACATTATCTTTTAAACATGCAATACGTTTATAATCCATAGATTCAAGAGAATATAAAATATTTTTTAATCTTTTTTCTTTTTTTTCTTGTATATTATTAATATTATTAATTGCATGTTTATATTCTTCTTCTCTTTTTTTAGCTATTAAATATTGTTTGATACAATTATTTGATAATTCAATTCTTTTTATAGGATCATAATAAAAACTATTATGAAAAATGTTTATAGAATTAATTAATGATCCATATGAATATGCACATCTTTCTATATATTTTAAGCTTTCATTTTTTGCTTCTTCATCTATTTTATTATTTTCAATACCATCTAATTTTATATAATTAAATACATTTTTATGATTTGTTAATGTTGAATTTAATGTATTATTTATTATTTCGATCTCTACATAATTAACAAATTCTTTTATTTGATCACATCTTCTTTCTATGTTTTTTTTTATTCCAATGATTCCATTTTTTATACCACTAGATTCATTATCAAACTCTTTAAATATATTACACAAATTACTTAAATTATGTTCATATTCTTTTTCAATTCTTATCATTTCCTGAAATAATTTTTTCAAATTCTCAAAACATCTACGCCCCTCGTCTACTCGATCCAGTGCCTTTACCCAATCGTCCATGCTACAAAAAATAAAAAATAAAAAATAAAAAATAAAAAAATAAAAAAATAAACTGACAAAATGAAATGCCAAAATAAACTGACAAAATGAAATGCAAAATGAATGCCAAAATGAAATACAAAATGAGTAACGTACAATGCCTTTTCAAAGTTGTTTAATTTAGGCTCTTGAAAATCAGCATTATCTTCCTTTTTTGATTCTCCCATTTTTCTACATTTGACCAAGTTCGATAAAACAATAATATTCAATATTTATATAAACTAGCCAAAGAAAATAAGATATCCCCAAATCTATAAATTATATTTTGTCTTTAAATCAACTACACAAAAAATGTTCAAAAAAAATACATTATAAATATTTAAGTATAGTAGCTATATATTTAGCACTTTAAAAATAATGCAAAAATAAACATGTTCAACATGTTCAGTGCAGTCTTTATCATTTCCTCTAGTCAATGCATAACCCAATTATGTAGTTAAATATTTATATATACATATACATATATACACGTTTGCACAAATTTATATCCTTTTTTACATTTCTTAAAAAAATATTCCTTGTTAACCTTCAAGGAATACATGAAACTAAATCAACAGTTTGACGTTTTTCAAAATATATCCATTGAAATAGGGTTGTAAAAAAAAAAAAAAAAAAAAAAAAAAATATTTTATAAATAAATCAAGGTTCTTAAATTATTTCCTAGAATCGTAATAATTTCAAAATGGAAAAAAATATCATAAATTTTTTTTATTTTTCCAACAAAGATAATGTTATATCTAATATATAAAATACCTAACAATCATTTATCACTATAACTTAACATTTTTTTTTAACGAAATTTATTTTTTCATAATTTACATATATTTTTTATTATCCATATTTTATATTACAAAAATATAAATTCAATTTGTTTTATTCATTTTCCATTATTAGTTTTTATATATAACTTTATATTTTTTTATATTTATATAATACCAAATGTGTAAATTTTATAAAATAAGTTTAGCCTATTTAAAAAACACAAGTGTAGAATAACCAAATAAAATTATTATTCTTCTACGAACCTAAACAAAACCTTTCTATCAATTTTCTCTTATTCCCCCCCAAAAAAAAAATACGATTTTTATAAAATATCATACCCATGGTTTATTTTTTATGGAAAATATTTCCATACATACATTTATTTTAATATATAATTATTTATGTGCATATAATAACCCTATTTAAAATACAAGCGCCACATAATTATTTTATATTATATACATATTTCTTTCTTTCTTTCTTTCTTTTTTTTTTTTTTTTTTTTTATTAATACATAATTTTTTTTTTATTTCACTTATATTTTTTATTGATCTTATGCCCTTTTTTTTATTATATTATTTTTTCACATATATAAATAATAACAATAACAATAGTAATAGCAATAGTAATAGTTATATGCATACATACCGAATGACCATAATATACCATTTTTAAAGAATACATTTTTACATAATTATTTGTTATACCTATTTTTTTTATTTAAAAATTACGATATAAAAGTTCACCCTTCATGCTCTATGCCATTTTTTATGTATGATCAAATAACCATATATACGCATTGATGCTATTTTTTTTAATTTAAGTTATTACATTTGCTATCGATTTTTAATACTTTGTTTTTCCAATCTTAAAACATATTCTATTTTATGAATGGAAAAAAAATACTTATCAAACGATAGCTTATAATAGAACAACAAAATACAGACCAAATATAATTCAAACATATAAAACTGAAAAAAAAAAAAAAAAAAAAAAAAAACTAGCCAAATTTTTGTAAAAATGGCCAAGCTATATCTTCTTTTTTTATTTGCTATCCATTTATGTAGCTCTTTTATTAGATCATCAATATTAGAATCAATCAAACATAATCTTCAAATTGTTAATAATCAAAATTTTAACACAGTAATAAATAAATTCAGAAATGAAAAAGTTTTTTTTATATTATTTTTTAAAAATTCAAATAAAGATATAAAAAATGTTATAAAAAATTATGACCATGTTGCAGAAAAATTTAAAGGAATAATAACATTGTGTGCAATAGACTGTGATTCAAATTCTCGATTATGTGAAGATGAATTATCCTTATATGTACCAGAATATAAAAGTAGCAATACACATCATCTTTTAGTATATCCAATAAATCCAATGCCTAAATTTGAATTTAAAGATGAAATAAATGAAGCAAATGTAAAAAAATATACTTATCTTATACCATCAAAAATTGATATAATTAAAGAAACCAAAGATTATAATATTTTTCTTTCAAAACATGAAAATATGCCCAAAGTTTTAATTTTCAGTAATAAAAAAAAACCTAATTATGTTCTTAATGCTTTGAGTAATAGTTTTAATAAAAAATTATTGTTTTGTTATATTAATAATGAACTTGATGAATTAGTCAAAAAATATAACATTAAAACATTTCCATCTATAATTATGTTAAAAAAAAATAAAGTAGTAGATACATATAAAGGAAAAAACAATTTTATAAATATGTTTGATTGGTTAAATATACATTCAGAAACTTTTGTTATGGGTGGTGGATTTGATATATCACCAGGAAAAACTAACTATAAACCATGGAAATTTGAAGCCGTACCAAAATTTACAAAACTATCACATGGTGATATATGTTTTAAACAAACAGACAAAGGTTTGTGTGTTATATATTTGAAAGAAGGAGACAAATTAGATAAATCTGAAGAAGAAATGCTCATTACCTTAAAAGAAAAATTCAAACCACAGATGAGTGGACGGTACTAATACTAACCAATCTTTAGATATAATCCACACTTATATATTTAACTAAATATAATTCATTCATTTTCATTCATTTTCATTTTTTTCATTTTTTTCATTTTTTTCATTTATTTTCATTTTTTTCTCCTTTTCTCGCAGCGGTGTAAATTTCCGATATATGTGGATTGATATAGCTACTGAAACAAACTTTCGATCACTTTTCGAATTAAAAAAATATCCATCTGTTGTTGTTTTTAATCCACATAAAAGAATTAGATATGCAAAAATCAATGATGATTTAATAGCTACAAAAGAACATATAGAAAAATTATTAGAAAAAATATCAGGAGGTGATGCTAAATTTACTATGTTAAAAGGACAAACACTACCTGAATTTGTTCTCAATGAAAATGAGGATACTTCACCTGGAAAAGACGAATTATAAAATAGCTAGCTAGCTAGCCAACTTTTTTTTTTTTATAACACACACATGTGTGTGTACACAAAGTACATATTACATATATATATATATATATATATCCCATTTATGTAATTTATAAGTTTCCAATTTTATATGTATATTTATGTACATATTATTGCACCATTCAACAACCTTTCACCGTAAATTATGAATATAATCACCTTTGTGTCTTTTCTCAATAATTTTTTTTTCATATTTATATTCTTATTTTTAATGACTTGTTCATATTTTTATGTTATATACTTTAAAAAGATTACGTTGGGTATTTTTACGAAAGATAAACCACCTATACTACTTCAATTAACTAATAACTTCAAAAATTCCATTAATGTACCAATCTAATTAAATAATATAATTTATTCAATATAGCCCTAAAGTTTTTCTATATTATTTATCTTTTTATTTTATTCACGATACTAATGAAATTAGTAAAGCTTTTATTGCATAAATTCAAAGAAACGACAGAAAAATAAAAGGTCACAAACATTTAGGATATATAAAATGATGTTAAAAAAAATTAACACACAAAAACAAAAAAAAATATTGAAAAATCCTAAATAAACACAGCTATATTGAAAAATCCTAAATAAACACAGCTATATTGAAAAATCCTAAATAAACATAGCTATATTGAAAAATCCTAAATAAACATAGCTATATTGAAAATAGTATAATAACCAAAAAAAAAAAAAAAAAAATAATTCAATTATGAAAAACAAATATCGTTTTCTATATCAAAAATATAAGTATATTAAAATAAATTTCTATTTAAATGTATTAAATGGTGTGTATTGTTCCTAACCTTTGTTTATTGTTTCATAACATAATCTTGAACATCCCAACATTTAACAGTCTGATCCCAAGAAGTTGATAAAATAAAATTGTTAGTCCATTCCATTGATGAAACTCGACTTTTATGATTTAACATAGATAAATTGGGGTATGTTATTTTTATTTTTTTTTGATTATTATTAAATCCATAAACTTGATTTGAAAAAAAATCAGAATTAAAAATATTATTATTTGTCTTTATAGATGAAATCATACTATTTCTATTATTATCATATAATACATTTAGATAATTTTTTTCTACCATTTTGTTATTTGTATTAAAAATATTACTTTTGTATATAATAGTTGGATTAATAGATGAACCGCTATTTAATTTATTTTCAGATTTTATATTTTTTTTTCCTGATTTTATATTACTATTACTATTACTATTTGTTTCCTCGGTTTTATTTTCACTTTTTAAATTTCGATTTCTTGATAATTTATTAAAACCATCTGGTTTGTTTTTTACAGAATTAAATAATTCATGTTTTGAAATAACAGGCACATATTGATCACTATTTATTTTTACATCTGATCCTATTCCCTTTTTATTCATTTTTTCATTTCCTATAATTTTATTAGTACTTATATTATAGTTACTACTTTTATTCATCAATTTTATTGACTCTGATATTTTCTTATTATCATCTTCAGATATAATACAACTTGAACCCTTATTAGACACTTTTATTTTATTTAATTCTAAAAAATTTTTACTAGGTTTTCGAATTTTAGATGCATCGCTTTTTACACTTAATATTCTATTAGTATTATCCAAAACAGATGCACTACAACTTAATGAAGCAGCATATTTATTTGTATAAGAAAAGCTTTTATTACATTTCCACAATTTTATACATCCATTATCTGAAGAAGAACAAAAAAAATTCACATATTTTTTAGAAAATGCTAAAGAACGTATAGGTGATGTATGCCCAACATATATTTCAACAGGATTATTTTTTTCAAGACATCTAATATCAAATTTTTTTATCAAACAATCTGATCCTCCTGTATATATATAGTTATTACAATTATATATAGTATTAATTGAATATTTTGAATGTAAATTTTCATTTATATATATAGGATTATTTTGTTGCCTAGAATCTATAAATAATACTTTTCCTTTATATGTACTAAAAATATGAAATTTAAAATATTCATTATATGTACAAAAATTTTGACAATCTTCTTTTATTTCTTCATATTTATAAATATTTTTTTTACTATTTATATCTAATAAACATATACAACCATCTTTACTTCCATAACTTATTTTATCATCATCAAAATAATTAATACAAAATATAGATGCACAATTTGATGAATACACTTCTATATTTTTTTTTTCTCCTATATTTTTTTTTACATTCTTTTTTTCAATTCGCTCTTCTTCTATTTGTTTCATATTTATTAAATATATATTATCATTATCATTAGTAGTTCCTACACATAAATTTTTATCTTTAGAATTATAGCTAGAACATAATATTGAATTATACAAATTTATATTTTTAATTCTATTTTTATAATCTAAACTCCAAATACAAACTGTATTATCATGGGAAGTCGTAACAAATCTGTTTTTCTCAATTAAATGAATCCCTTCAACTGAGTTTGTATGTCCTTTAAAACTCCATACCGGTTTTACATTATATTCTAGCTTTTTGTCCTCAAATAAATTTTCATTATTTTTTATTTCGAACATATAGTCATCACTCGATACCCAATTCCTGATCCCCATTTTTTGTCCTTACTAACCAAAACAAAAAATGCTGGAAAATTCAGAAAAATGTTGGAAATATCGGAAAAAACCCAGTAAGATATACCTCTTTAGCTGCAAATATTTTCCCTGCCCAAATGAATCTATCTATATTATTCGACCCTAATTTAAAGGGAGAAATATATTAAACTATAATTTTGTAAAATATTAAATTTTATCTATAATATGTACATGCATATATTTGAAGGGATAAAAATTGCATATTTTATTTTTCTCTTTATAAATATATAAATTTTTATACTCTCATTTGTATACAATATTTAATTCATTTTATTCATATTTTTATTCCTCATTTTCAATTTATTTAATATAATAAAAAAAAATATATTTTTATATAATTTACGAAACTATATACTATACTTTTATTTATTTTCATGAATAAGACACACAAAAAAAAATAATATACACATATTTTTTTTCTCTCAATGTAGACATAAATATATAAGGACTTCCCTCGAATAATATTATACTCTCACATTTATATATTATTATAATTTATATTTTAAATTAAATAACTATTTGTGTGTATACATCTGGAATTATTTTTCTCCAATTTAGAAAATCTATCAAATATTTTTACTTCCTACATTTTTACTTCCTACATTTTTACTTCCTACATTTTTACTTCCTACATTTTTACTTCCTACATTTTTACTTCCTACATTTTTATTTCCTACATTTTTATTTCCTACATTTTTATTTCCTACATTTTTATTTCCTACATTTTTGTACATCTACGATTCATGGATTTTATTTAGCCTATAATTTCTCCATACATCGTAAAAAAAAAAAAAGCACACCATTTATTCTTTATTATATGTCTATGTATATATAAATTATTGAAACTTAAAATTTGCATTTTTTAATTATAAAAATAATAAATCGAAATGAATATTAATTTTCTCTTTTTTATCATGCACCTTTTTGTCTTTGTTTTTTTTCCATTTCAAACTTAAATAATCATTATTTTTATATACTTATCTTTCGAATTTTTATTCCTATTCCAACTTTTTTAAATACATTTGCATGAATAAATATATTTATGTGTCCTATTTTGGCTTTATTCTACATTTCTGATTGAGCTGAAAAGTAGGCAAACTTATTATAGACACACGAATAGGTAGGCATACAAATAGGTAGGCATACAAATATATAGTCGTCGAAGTAGACAGGCATATAGCCAAAATAAACCCAATTCAAAACAGCCACTCTCGCAAACCAAAATTATGATTAAGCGAAATGGAAAATAATCTAGCGATATCTTTGAACAACGCTAAGGATTATCTAAAAAAGAAAAACGAAAATGGACAATCTGTATATGAACATATTTGTGATTTAATTAATTATATAATTTTAGAAAAACCAGATAAATGTTATGACAATTTTGAAATAATATCAACACAAGTAAAAGAAAATAAAAAACATATTTATAAAAATAATAATGGAAACTCAAAAAACATATTAAAAGAAATCGATCAAACTAATTCTACATTAGATAATTATATATTAAATAATTATATAAAACAAAAAAATGAATGGATGCAAAAAATAAAAAAAATAATTGAGGAACTAAAATACACAGAAAAATATAATGAAGAAAATATTAAGCCAATAAAATTACCATTTTCAATAAATTTATTTCATCAAATAGAATTAATAAAATGGGCTGGTTATCAAATAAATACTAATCTAATATTTTATATTGAAAATTCTATAAAAAATATTTTAAAAAAAAATAAAAATTCATTAATATCTTTAAACTTTTGGGGGATCCTAAAAGGAATAAATAATGATTATTATATTTTAGAAGGACAACTTAAAAATTATAAAAAATCTTTATCTACTTTTAATAAAAAAAAAAAAAAAAAAAACAGCCAAAGTTCAGCAAGCTCAACAAGCTCGAAAAGCTCGAAAAGTTCGGAAAATTCAAAAAATTCAAAAAATTCAAAAAATTCACCTGACTCAGTCAGCTCAAATGAATCAACAAGTTCAAATTCAAATTTGTCTACTACACCAAACACTTCAGAAAGTTATAATAGTGATGAACAAAAAAGCCAAAATAAATCAGAAAAAAGTCATATTAATACAAATAATGTAAAATCTTTATACACAAAAGAAGAATATCAAAATTTTAACAAAAAAATAAATAAATATGTCTATTGGGTTTCAATTAATGGTACTAATAAATGGGTTTTGTTAAAACCAACTACTCCTGAGTATATAGAAAAAACAAACAAAATTAATAAAATGTTAACTGGAAATATTAATCATATTATTACATCTTTTCCAAATATTCAAATAAAAGAAAAACATTACTTAAGAGCTCTTATCTCAATAATTTCATCTTATACATGTATATCCCCAAAAAATTATTTTATTTTTAAAACAGAAGAAAATTCAGAAAAAAATGAACAAACAGATGATGAAGAAAATGAAAGTAATAAAGAAAATACCCAATCTAGTGTTGTCAGTGATGAATCAGAAAAAAGTGAAAATGATGATAATAATTCTGATCCTATTATAAATTATAAATTTAAATATGATATAAATTTATTATCAAATATCACAAATTGGGTATATTCTAGATATCATTTTTTACCAAATGGACATATCGTATATCCAAAAATTAAATCAAAAAAAGAAAAAGATGATAAAAATTATAAACAAATTATAAATCTAATTAAACAAACACCCCCTTTAAAAATACTTAGAAAAATTAAGGCACAAAAAAATAACCAAACAAATATATATACATGGAAAATTAAACATCTTAATCATGGTTATTCATATGGAATAAATAATAACCACTATGATATAATTATAATTTATAATTTTGTATTTTATGGTGCTTTTACAATATATTGTAATAAACAACATTTTAATTTTTATATTGGAACTGGTATTAGGTCAAAACATGCTTTTATCCACACTTATCAACCAGACAAAATATATTCAGATAATAGTGAATTATCCGAACAAGACCAAATAGAATAAAATTATTATTAAAACTGTATACATACATATATATATGTATATTTTTACAACTTGTTAGAACTATTATCATACATGACTCTACCATTTGTTCTACTAATATCTCACCTTCTTCTACAACCTTTCATTTTATGTTCATACTCACATATATATATATATATATATATACATATATTTTTATTACTTTAAAATTATTTTATTTATCCTTATTTTGCACACTATTATATAAAATAATTTTTTTTTTTTTTTTTTTTTCCAAAGTTTAAAATGTTGTCATATATAAATGAAATTCACGGAAAAACTTGTCATCAAATTAATGATATTTAAAATAAGAAAAAAGTGTATATATACATATCTGATTAAATTTAAACAAAAAATTAAATCTTCATAAATTTTAGTCCTCAAAAATAAAGACTAATTCCACCACTTCACAAGCCCTAACCCATCTTGTTGCACACTCCCCTAAAAAATGGCAAAATGTGGCAATATGGCAATATGGAAAAATGACAATGGCAGCAAATTGCTACAGTTGCACACAAAATTAATTCCCTTAAACTTACTGTTATTGACATAGACGGTATTGATTCATCTTCGTTAAGCTCGTTAGGGTCTAATATAAAAAAAATAAGTAATATTTGGAAAACATATCCAAATAAAATAAAGAAAATAGGTATGCTTTATAATGATTTTTATTATATACCACTAAAATATGTCTCTAAAATTCTTATTCTTATTGGTTCATTTTTTGTATAAAAACATTTAATACCCTCGTATGTCCAATACCATTCATTTTTCTCATCATCACTGAAAATATTTTTTAAAAATTAAGATAAATAAAAATAACAAAATAATCTAATGCAACTGAAACATCAGGAATTCAAAGCCAAATTATAATTCCTTTATAATTAAAAAAAAAAAAAAAAAATTATTTAAAAAAATAGCTAGCTAGCTTACAATTCCTTTGGTTCCTTTAAATATGCCCGATTAACTCTTATATTTTCGAAAAAGCCCAAACTAACTGTATGGATAAAAATATAAATAACAACAGTCCAAATATGGTAACAAATGAATGAACAAATGAATAGCATTACATGCTTATATTTGTCTTATTTTAAAAAAAATTAAAAAAAAAAAAAAAAAAAAATTAATTGTAACCTATGATACCATTGTGATCTGAAGATTTTACATAACCTTCTATAATTTCGTTTTCATATGGGTGGAAAAAAACTAAACGAAAAATCACATTTAGTCTGATTGTTCCACATCCTTTTAATATTTCTTTATTTTTTATTTCCAATATATCATATAACCCAACACACAATCCAGCATTTTGCACCACCTGTTAAAAATAACAAATTAAAAAATAACAAATTAAAAAATCAACAAATTAAACAAAAGTATACACACGAATATAGTGTTATATATACGTGCTATATACATGTGCGTATAATTTTTTTTATCGTTTATGTAGTATGCAAGCAAAATGTTATACCTTATCTACATATTTTGTTCTTAATAAAAATTCTATAATATTTTTTATTTCATTATCATTAAAATGAGCTTCAATGCTTATAACGTCTTCTATACGAACAAGAGAAAACATTCTATATGACGGGAAAAAGAATATATGTAGATATATACATGTGCAAAGATGAATATATTTTTATTTTTTTTTAATTTATATTCTATTTATAAATGGTTATATATGTAATATCCCTAACACATATTACACAATCGAATTCTTACATAAAAGGAAAGGGGCTATAAAGAAGAATGAAAAAAAACAACTATTCTACAAAAATAAAATTAATCTGAACATTTTAAAATTATATCTTTTCGATTTTTATCACATTATTTGGATTATCACTTTTTAAATATCTATTTTGTTATACATATTTCATTTTTTTTTTTTAATTCATTTTTTTTTATATTTATTTTAAACAATAAAAATTCACATTCACACGCTAAAATTGTTTTTATTGTAATTTTTAGATATTTTTTTTCCCCCCAAATTATTCATATTGCATATGTAAAGAGAGCGACGTATAATTTTATATCTACAAGCGACGGTTAGTGATTCACTGTGTTTGTTTCTCTTTTGTGCATATTTATATATAAAGAAAATGATTATTTTATCAATGTTTTCTATTTAGTTTTGTTATTATTTTTATACATTTTTTCATGATTTTTATAACTTAAAATATTTTATCTTTTAAAATTATTTTGTATACTTTTAATAAAAGCATGCTTTCAATTTTTAGGAAATATAATATATTACATTCCCTTAAACAAATTCATATATAAAATATAGCTAATGTATTTATAATAATTCGTATTTCCTACTGTTACTATTTTGGCTACATTTTTCTTATTTTGTTATTTATCATAAAAATTATATTTTTTTTTAATTTCATTCCTTATATATATATTTTATCAAATTTTTTTTTTACTAATTTTTACTTATAAAAAGTAACAACGATATATTTGATTAACCCTAGCTTCAAAAAAATGATACGGTAATTATACTATAGTGTATAAAAAAGAGAAAACTTATAATTTTATATGTGTATTCATGTTTTATTAACAAAATGAAAATATCTCATATTTCCGTTTATCCCTTATTTATTATAAATTTGGTGTATCTATCCCTTACACATATATCTACATACTTTAATATATACAACATACTTTTTATTGTTATTGGGATTGTAATTAGTATAATTGTATTTGTTTTTTCCTTCAAATATATCTTTAGTACTATACACACACATATTCATATTACATTCATACACACATATATATATATATATATATCATCTTATTATTGTCTTAAATTATATTTTCCACTCTTTTTAGACCAAAGGAAGTGAGCGATTTGTCATAATTTTTGAACAGTTGAAGAAAATTTTCTTTCTTTTTTATAAATTTGTTAATTTTTTGAAGACGTATTTAAACATACACGTGTAACATAAGAGATAAGCAACGTTGTTTTTAAATTATTATTATTTGTTCATGCTATTACTATTTTTGATTTTTTTTTAAATAGAATAGCATAGCTTTATTTTACCAAATTTTTGAATAAGCAAAAAATAACAAAAAATAACAAAAAATAACAAAAAGTAACCAATATAAATAATGAGTTAAAAATGAAAAAATGGATGGAGGAACAAAAATGGCACATAAATATTATATTGATGTTTTTTCATCATTTTTTTGACCGGATTAACTATTCAATGAGGAATACCTTTTTACATGACCACTATATATTTTTAAAATTTAAAAAAAATAAAATAATTGGTTTGTTATCAATAATTAATTCATCGGTATGTTTAGTTATATCCCCTTTAATTGGATATTATTGTGATAAACATAAAAAAAACAGACTTAAAATTTTACGATTTATATCTATATCATATCTACTAGTTAATATTATACATTATATGTTCATTCGAACAAATAACTTAAATTTAATAATTCTTATAACTGCGATTTCAAAAATGTTGCAAGAATCTTCCCATGTAATAACCGAGTCCATTTTTATAGAAAGCATAGAAAAGGGTAAAAATAATTCACACCAATTTATAAGATATTATATTATTTTCATATAATTTTATTTATTTTTTCCAAAATTACATGTACAGTCATATTATTTACATAAATTTTCGATACTCTACCAATTATCTACTGTTTTATATTAACCTGGTCATATATTTTAGAATGTTTACATTAACAAATCATACAAATATGTAAATATTCATTCCATATTTTATTCCATGTACAGGCAAAAAGAGTATAATTTTTACCTACCAAAAACTCATTAGCACAGTTGCAACAATGCTAGGACCATTTTTTTGTCTGATTTTATTTTATTTGTATAACGATAAATGGAATATTACAAATATTTTTATCATATTTCAATTTTCTATATTAACAATTCTTCCCCAAACAATTATAAGTTTTTTATGGAAAAATAATACTGTTAATACATTACCAAAATCAGAAGAAATAAGTTTGATAGCCAAACAAAATGAAAAACCCAATTTATTGTGGTTAAAATCAAATCACGTCCCTTATATTGTTTTTGTATCACATATTATTACTTTGGCAGGGGCAGGTATTATTTTGCATTAAAAATCTATCCATGTATGTGTGCATGAATATTTTGTCACATTTTTTTTTATATTTCTCTATTTTCATTACAGGAATGACGTTTAAATACTTTTCATTATTTTTAAAATCCGAATATAAAGTATCCCCCATTTTAATGTGTGTTCTCAATATTCTCATTCCCCTTCTCTTAACATTTTTTACTTATCGTAAGTTTAAATTATATCACAATTTGTATATACACTATAAAACATTATTTTATTATCCTATTCATATCGTTATTTGTCACATTCCTACATTATTTTTTCTCCCATTTTTAGTTTCCCAAAAATTATCAAAATCATTAGGGCGAGCACAAGTTTCTCTATTTTTCACAACTATTGGTTTTATGTAATTATTTCAAAAAAAAAAAAAAAATAATTCACTATTCATAAATTATAATATTTTATTATGCCCATCCATATATTTTTATTTTAATCAGATTGCTTTGTTCTTTACTACATATACAAAATTATCAAGATGTTCTCAAAGTTCATGTTTTTAGGTAATTACACATGTTATTTTATTTTTCTTTTCTAAGTATATAATAAAATATTATTCACGATCATTATTAATATTATTTTTATATTTATAGGAGCGTATTTCAAAATTGTACAAATTCAATCGATAAAAGTATTCTCTACGATTTTATAGATACTAATAGGCATACAGGTTTGTTTAATAGACTAGACTATTCAACTTTTTATTAGTTTTATTTTATAATATTTATATGTATATCTTTATTTTTATTTTTCAATTTTTTATAGGAAGATGGATGGGTATACAAAGCTTATATTACTTAGTATGGTCTATTAGTGCATATTTCGGTAAAATATATATATAACTAAATTTATACTATATTTCATATTTACCATTTTGTTTATTATTTTTATTTTTATTAAACATTTTATCAATCATATCATTTTTAACTTTCAGGAGGTTGGTTATCCGATATATCTTCATACAGAAACACATTTAAAATAACGAGTAATAATTTTGATCTCAATTTTATACTGCCTTAATTATTTCACCAATTTTATCATAATTTTTTATCCATTATATATATATTTTTTTTTTACATTTCAGCATATTTCTATTTGTTATCACTAATAATATATTCCCCACTTTTATGGCTTGTCCCAATTAAGGAAACAGGATAAAATAATCGAACAGAAATGAAACAGAGCATCACATTTTTACCCGAAACAAAAACATCACATTTTTACTCGAAACAAACAAGCAAATTAAGATATGTCGCGACCACAAAATTAAGCTAAAATTTATTTCTTCAAAAAATCATGATCTTTATTTATTCATAAAACTTGTTTGATAATATGAAGATGGTTATACACTTTAATTTGTTTTATATAGTTTATTAAACAAATATACACACATTTATATATGCATGTGTACAAATTTTTATTGTCATAATGAAAAAATATATGCTGATATCTAAAGCATTCATATATTTAAATATCCTTTTTTTTTTAATTTCTCTATATTCACAAATAATTAACATTTAAAGTTCATAATATTTAATACTATGCACTTCCTATTTTAAATTTTTTAATTTTAAATTTTACATTTTTTTTTTTTTTTTCACATTTTTTTTCACCTTTTTTTTCACATTTTTTTTCACATTTTTTTCACCTTTTTTTATTTCTTATTATGTCTACTAGTTTTTTTCCATATTTATTACTCAATTTTTTAATGGCTAATTATTTTTAATTTTTTTTATTCTTTCTATTCCATTATTTTTTATAAAAAACATACAATACATTTTTATATCTGAACAAATTTAATTGTTTTGTTTTTTAAAAACAAAAATTATGATATAAAAAATGAAATATCAAATCTCAAAAAAAAGAAAATAATATATTTTATACAAGAGACATTTTGCAACACCACTATCTCTACAACCACAACCATAACCATAACCATAACCATAACCATAACCTTTAATTGACAAAATAATAACCTAATAATAATAAATACCCTAATAATAATAATAATAATAGCAGAAAACACTACCCATTTTGTGTGTGATATGAATTGTTTTATTCTAAAAATATTTATACCCATAAAATAAATGAACAAAAGCTATAAAGAATATATTAAATATATTTTCATTTAATAGTACTTTTTTATTTTAAATTATTTTTTTAAAACAATATGATATTAACCTATTCGCACACAAAATATACTCATTTTATCACGGTCTTATTATATCACCATTATAATTATAATCATATATCTATGAATAAATATTATATTTATATATAACAAAATGGTAAATGCATAAATAATACTAGTATTAGAATTATTTTTTATATATTTTACTGTTTTTTTCTCTTTTAAATTTAATACTATTATATAAATTATTATTTATAGCTAAATTTAATATTTATAAAAATTATGAACAAGCAATATTTTTTAGGTGTCTATAACCAAAAATATAGACATGTTCATATTTTTTTTTATCAAAATCGAAAAATATTAATTTATCGCTGTTTCTTTTTTTTTTCTATGCGTCATTTTGGTGATCGCCATTTTTTCATTCTATTTTTGTGCGTTTTTATTTTATTACATAAATGGGAATACAATTTATGCTATATATAGTCAAAATACAACTATAATTTTTTTATTAATTTTGCTGTCAATTTTGCTGTCAATTTTGCTATCAATTTTGCTATCAATTTTTTTATCAATTTTTTTATTAATTTTTTTATTAATTTTTTTATTAATTTTTCTTATTGTTTCATATTGTTTCATATTGTTTCATATTGTTTCATATTGTTTCCTTTTTTTTTTTTAATTCTAGTTTTCGTTAAATGTGAAATAAATCATTCTTATCCTTAAACTTATATACATCAAATTATAAAGTACCTGACTGGTCATTTATTTTTAATATATTATGGTAGCATTTTTTTTTAAGTGCAAAATGGGGAAATGCTATCATGCCCCCTGCACAAATAACTTTCGAAAAAAAAAAAAAAAAATAGGATCAAAGTAAAATTTTCAAAGCACACCTTTGGAATTTTTGTTTCTTTTAAATTTAAAATAAATAATTCCCAGAATTTTAAAAAATTAATATAAATAATAGTAATAAAATTATTTGTGAAAATAGGTGCAGTCAATTTTTCTTTACATGTCTATAATTATACACATTTTTTTTATTTCCTATTTATCATTTTATGTTTTTCATTTTGTTTTTCATTCTGTTTTTCATTCTGTTTTCCATTTGGTTTTCCATTTTGTTTTTCATTATCACCACATAATTTAGTCGTGTCTACAGAATAGATGCCAATTAAAAAAATATAACTTAATCAAAAATTAATACAAAACTATATTTCCATTTGCGTTTTTATCTAAGTATTTTATATGTACACCCTAGCAGCTCAATTATATGCATATGATTCTTTAGTACATAAATATATAATGTTTCCATGTGTGCAATGATAAATATTCTATTTATAGTTTTATTTTTATATTTTTATATTTTTATATTTTTTTATTTTTATATTTTTAAATTTATGTTACCCATTTTAATCTTTAATTTTTTTTTATAATTCATAAATATTTCCCCTCCACCTAAATGTTTTAATGTTACTATTTCAAAATCATGGATATTTACAATATCATTGTCACATTTATTTATTCCATCTAAGAATATAAATAATATATGTAACATGCACATAAATATATATAATTTATATTAATTTTATTACTATTATTTTTATCATATAATAATGTCTATTTTTTTAATAAACATCTTGTATATATATATTTCATATTATTTGAGCTTTATTTTATGCATTTTTGTCTATTCATCATTTCTATAATTTATAAAATATACTTAGTATTGTATATCAAAATTATAAATAAATACACAGATAGAATATATCTTTGCATAAACCCTTTTTTTTCTTCTTCTTTTTTCTTCTTCTTTTTTCTTCTTTTTTTTTCTTCTTTTTTTTTCTTCTTTTTTCTTCTTTTTTTTTCTTTTTTTTTTTATCTCTTATACAAATCTAGAAACACTTTTCACATATTCTTTTATTTTCATTTTGTTAATAAAAATTAATTATATTTGTATTTTCATAATATATGCACATGATTATATTCCTACATTAGTTCATCTTTTACATAATTATATTTTAATACAAATTTTTTTTGTGTTATATTTTAAATCTTAAGACAGTTCATAACTTCATATATATTTATTTATTTTATAATTTTTTTAATTGATAAAATTATAATATTTAAATGCAACCATGTTATGTCTACCCTTTCTAAAGTTTATTCTATCCATTTCCCCATCTTTCATTTTTATACTCTATACTAATATAATTTATACATAATATTTTTTTTTTTTTTTTTTTCACAAATATGTATACATATTTAATTGCGCGCTTGGATAAAGCATAAACTATATGATTCGGTAGAATAACTTTTTTTTTTTTTTTTTTTTTTTTTTAAAATACTATTTTAATATATTCATAAATAATTAATTTTTTTAATTTTATTACATTCTTTATTAAATAAATATTTTTTTATACATCACTATTTGCCTGAACACATTCATACGAAATAGATAAATCATATATCCATACATTGTCACATTTATTCTTTTTCTATTTTAATATTCCATCTATGTTTTTAAAATATCTTTGTGAAAATTCTCCAAAAAAAAATGTAGACATAAAATTAGTGTATATATATACATAATACATATATGCGTATAATCATTAGACAGGCTTTAAAATATATGTATATGTTTTAATAATTATATTACATGATTAGTTAAGCAGTTTTATCTCCCTTTTAAATAGCTTTCCTTTAACTTTTGTACCCATTTTGTATGCATACATATAATCGCAATACATATATTTTTATCTAAAAAATTTGATATTTGTCTTATTATCATTTATGCATACATATATACATGTTTCCAATCTTAATAAATATAATCTTTAAATTTATATTTTAAGAAAAAGATAGTTAAAAAAAAAAAAAAAAAAAAAATGCTTTTTATAAATATTAGATCATTTAAAAAAAAGGGTATCCATAAAACCCCATGTCTATATGTACATGCACATTTGTTTTGATAATTCTCTACATCTTTAATTTTTTTATAAATAAATATGAGATAAATTATAATGTTATTACCAAAAATAACAAAGAAAACCCTTCTCAGTGTCTGAAAAGTATGCATACACATGTACATGTACATGTACATGTATATATATATATCTATTAAAGATTGTATCATACAAAGTTGGAATAATTGCATAACACCAAAGCGTTAGAACTATTTCATACTTGCGCAATATAAAAATAAAAAATATATTTGTTTGCAAAAATTATTTTGCAATATATAGTGTATCGGTTATACATTTTAATAAATAAAATGCTGAATCATATTGGAAAAAAAAAAAAAAAAATAAAAAAACTGATTAATGAAAAAATAGAAGATTATTATATAATAAAAGGTTTCTTACCAATATGTGAAGAATTCTTATTAAAAAATTATAAGCATTTGTTTGACGATGTTATAAATAAGTATGAAGAAAAAACAAACAGCCAGCATGGCAATAAAAATGGCAATAAAAATGGTGATATAAATTGTAGTAAAGATTGTGATAAAAATTGTGATAAAAATTGTGGTAAAAATTGTGGTAAAAGTGGCAAAGATGATGCACATCAATTTTGTACAAAAAAAGAGGAAACGATTCAAGCCAAACAATTTAAAAATACTAACATTATTGCACCTTCAAAAAAAAGAAAAAAAAATTATGAATCAGACAGGCAATATGATGCTATAAATCAATATAAAAAAAAAAGACAAAAATATAATTCTAACAAATTTAATCTATATGAATGTTATGTAAAAATAACCAAAAAATCTTTAAAAGAATTTGACTTACCATTTGATCGAGCTGTTTTATTAAATGCTATTGATAAACAAAATAACACTAAAAAAATTATAAAAATTATAAATAAAAAAAAAGCATTAATTGCATTTGGAGAAACATGGACAAATATGATAGAATATATTTTTTCAATTAGTCAACATAAAAATTTAATGAAAATATATGATATATATGATGATGGAAAAAATTTTTATTTAATTATGGAAAAGTTAAGAGGAAAAGAATTATTTTCATTCTTAATTTATAAAAAACAAATAAAGGAAAATGTATGTAAATATATTTTAATGCAAATATTACAAGCTGTTAATTATTTACATTATCACAATATTATACATAGAGATATAAAACCCGAAAATTTAATGTTTCGAAATAAAAAAAGAAAAGATAAAAATTATGAATATAATTATGAGCTAGTACTAATAGATTATGACACTTGCCAATTTATAAAACCTCAGACAATTTCTAATTCACTTCCAGCCCTACCAAATGCAGGCATAAAAAGTGGCGGCCTAACGAGTGGTGGCCTAGCGAATGGCGGGGTAGCGAATTCCGGAGCAAGCAAGCCAAGGCATATTAAGCTAGTCGGGACATATGGATATATAGCGCCTGAAATTATAAAAGGGTTAAACTATTCGATAACATCCGATATATGGTCTATAGGAATAATTCTGTACATATTGATTACAGGTATTACACCACTTCCCATGTGTTTTATGGTTAATTATAGGAATACAAAAGAGATATTAATGAAAAAAGAAAAAAAAGGAATAAATTTTAGTTTATTATCTTTTAATAATTATCCGTTAGCCAAAGATTTATGCCAACAATTTTTACAATTTGATCCAAAAAAAAGAATCCAAAATATAAATATTGCTTCTTATCATCCATGGTTAAGATTTTATAATATGTCTAAAAATATATACATGACTAATTCATATAGAAATAATGATTCACATAACACATTGTCTTTTTATTCTAACAAAGATAGATGCAATAACGTTACACATTCGATCTCTGATGCTGTTTCTCATTCCGTTATTAACAAAGAAAATAAATACAGCATGCCTCTTAAACATATAATGCCAGTGCATTATCATAAAGCTTTTAATTTGAATCATAATAATAAATCCGAATCACCAAACAATTTTTTCATTTATAGTAATATAGAAAAATTAGGTACCTTAAAAAATAAAAAAGATAACAAACAATCAGAAATATATACATATGAACCTATAAATCAACTAATTTATAATAATAAAATAATAAAACCAGAAATGTATAATTATAATTTAAATAATTCTACACATGTATCAAATATTGTAAAAGATTTTTATCCAAACATGATTCAAGAAAAAAATAAAAATATATTATTACATAATCTACATTTCAAAATTCAAAAAAATAATACATATATAAATAAATATAGTTTTAAACAAAACTATTCTAATAATATTTATGATAAAAATTCAAATGGATATAAACATTTTATACATTTATTTCAAAATATTATAGAAAAAAAAAAAAATAATTTATATAATTTTTCATCTATAAATTTAAATAATAATTCAATACCACTTACATATACAGGCTATAAAAATCATATATGTATACATCCCTTTTCTGATTCTTATATAAATAATTCTCAACAATTTATTAATAATTATATTACCAACCCTAATTTATATAATTCAAATATATCTCAACCTCAAAATCGATCACCAAATTTAACCACTTCTTTATATTCAATTGGCTATAAAAGCGGCTCAAGCCAAAAAGTGAATCAAGCAGAAGCAGAAGATGCAGGAGATGTAGAAGAAACAGAAGATGTAGAAGAAGCAGAAGATGTAGAAGAAGCAGACGATGCAGAAGATGTAGAAGATGTAGAAGTAGATGGCGAACCAAGAGACAGACTATATCGCAACACGAACAGATTGGGCAATTTCCAAGCAACCAACAAATATAACGATATAATTAAAAATTCAGAAAATGAGTCTGACATTTTGTATGTACCCAAAATAAATCAACAATATATGGAAGATATATATACAAACGTAAATTTCCAAAATGACAATAATTCAGTTACAATACCATATAATATTACAGATCAAAATTTTTGTCATATATTTTATTCTAGATATCCTCAAAATAATAATGATATATTTAATAACACAAATGAAGAAGATAAAAAAATATTTTGTCCAATACATAATTATATAACTAATAATTATGATAATTTATATAATCCACCAATAAATAAATTTAATTCTTCTTCTATATATTCTAATAATACAAATAACTTATTTTATTTTAATAATAAATATAATAATTTTTATAAAAATGTGTTAAACAATATTTATTTATCTTCATCAAACGATGTAAATTGTTTCAATAAAATAAATAATTATAATAATGATATTATGAATAAAAATAATCTTATTTTAGACACCTTATTAACAAACAATGAACCATTTAATTATCTTCATCTCCAAAAAAATAATAATATTTATCCATATCAAGATATTTCAAATAACAATTATTCTTGTATATATACACAAAATAAATTAACAAAATATATTAATAATCATCCTTCATATATTATTAACACAATACATACTAATCAAATATCATCACAAAAATTAAACACCTTAAATAAGTCAGCAAATAAAAACCCTTAAAAAAAAAAAAAAAAAATAAAAAAATAACGGAAATTTAAAATGGATAATTCGTATATACATATCTTATACTTTAAAAAAAACAATTACTATTTTACTTTTTATTATCAAGAATGTTAAATCAAGTCTTATCAAATATTTTTTTTTCTTTTCTATACTACTGATATATGAAAAGGAATATATTTTAATCAAATCCAATTTTGTACAATTTTGTACAATTTGTACTATTTGTACTATTTGTACTATTTGTACTATTTGTACTATTTGTACTATTTTGTACAATTTTGTACTATTTGTACTATTTGTACTATTTTGTACTATTTTTTTTTTTTTTTTTTTTTTTTTTTTTACACACAAACACATAAAAAATGAATATAATCAAAATTTACAACTAATTTATGTACATACACATATATACACACATATATACACACATATATACATACAATATATACATACAATATATACACATATATATAGATCATCATCTATGCAGTTTTAAATGCTAACAGAAGGTATGTCATTTAAAACAATGTTATTTTATTTTTTTCCCATTTTTTTTTGTCATTTACTCTATATTTTCCTTTTAATTATTATTTGTTTTATTTTATTTTTATAATCTTCCTCATTTTTTTTATTTAAAACCCTTTATACATTCATCTTTTGTATATTTTGTTTATCTCCTATATATATACACTCCCTTTTAAATTAGCCACATTTTTACAATCTTTTGGAAATATTTCTTATTTTTTCTTATTTGTTCAACCAACTATGCTTCAATTCAAAAATTATTTTCCCCACCATTTTTTCCTCCATTTTTTCTCTCCATTTTATATACCCCTCTTCATAATACGCCACAAAAAAAAAAGAAATAAAAGGAATACCCCCCCCCTTTCCATTGCCTCAATCGCTGTATGACCAATGTTTACAAAACCAAAACAAAAATACGTACCATACCTTGCACACAAACAAAATTGCATTTTCACTAAAATGGAAAAAAATATACTAATTTATACACCCCTTTACATAAATTAAT
This sequence comes from Plasmodium yoelii, assembly GCF_900002385.2. Lineage (NCBI taxonomy): Eukaryota > Apicomplexa > Aconoidasida > Haemosporida > Plasmodiidae > Plasmodium > Plasmodium yoelii. Next base: position 1,742,799 of record NC_036181.2, on the reverse strand, counting down.
AAAATAATTTATTTACATACACATTTTCATATATTTAAAGACAAATTCAACCTAACAATACACAAAAACCTTTCCATGTTAATTCAATAATTAATTTTATTGGGACTTAAAAATATCCAAAACATGATAATATATTCCTTTTGAATATTTATTATAAAATTACAAATTTAACTACTACATTTCAAAGTTGAAAAAAACAATTTGTTTAAAAAAGTTATTATATATAAAAAAAAAAAAAAAAAAAAAAAAATATACACACACATACATACATAAGGGAATAATATATAATGGCTTCTAGTGAAGCCTAAAAAAAAAAAATTATATTATTTTCATAAAAAAATGTAAAATATAACTTTATTATAATATAATGTGGATAAAAAAAAAAAAAAACTAAAACAAAAAAAGAAAAATGATTTTTTCCTTTTTTTTTCTTTTTTTTCTTTTATTCCTTTTCATTATATTCGCTTTATTTAAATTCAAGTATTTAATGATATAACAAATAAGTATTTTTTTTATATCAATTAATAATACCAATATAACATGTCTTATTCAATACTACATTATATATATAAAAACATTAAAAAAATGTTATATATACATAATAAATATATTTTTTTTTTAATCTTGTTATTATTAATGGGATATTTGGGAATATATTTTTTATTATATTTAACCACCAAAACCATATAAAGTTCTTCCTTGTCTTTTTAATGAATAAACAATATCCATAGCTGTGACTGTTTTTCTTTTAGCATGTTCTGTATACATAATAGAATCTTTAATTACATTTTCTAAGAAAACTTTTAATACACCTCTAATTTCTTCATATATCAAACCAGAGATACGTTTAACACCACCTCTTCTTGCTAAACGTCTTATAGCTGGTTTTGTTATTCCTTGAATATTATCTCTTAATATTTTTCTATGTCTCTTTGCTCCTCCCTTTCCCAAACCTTTTCCTCCTTTTCCTCGTCCTGACATTTTCGCTTAATATATAATTAAAAGTTAAAATAAAAGGAAAATTTTAATTTAAAAAAAAAAAAAAATATAATAATATTGAATAATAACACGAAAATTATTGTTATATTTTTTATTTTGGTATTTTATATTAATTTTGTATACATATATATATTTTTTTTTTTCAATTTTTTCGACAAATTATTTTTTTTGGAAAAAATAAATTTAATATTTTAATTTATTTTTTTTCTTTTTAATTTAAATTTTTATTTCATTTTTTTTTTTTTTTTTTTTTTTTTTCATCAGAGTGCAAATAAATATTTTTTTTTAGTGGGTTATCCTTTTTTTTTTTTTTTTTTGATTGAGTTTTGAGTCGATTTTATTTTAAATGGCTTTATATATATACATGTAGCAATTTATTATTTATGTATCTTCGTGTATTTATAATATGTACATAATTATCGTGAGTCTAATATAATATAGTTACGTTTATATATATATTTTTCCGTGCTTTTAAAAAAAAAAAAAAATATTATTTTTTTTTTCCTATTTGAAGGGAGCATATTAATAAAAATGCAATTTGCGATTTTTATTAAACATTGCAAATCAAGGACCCCCTGAATGTATATTGCCAAAAAAAAAAAAAATATTTATAATCATATATATATGGTGTGTTTTTTTTTTATTCCGTATGCATTTATGCGAATTTATGCATTATCATCACTTTTTTGAAAATTCCGAAATAATTAAAAAAAAAAAAAATAATAATCAGATATATATATATTTAATACTATGTATATCCGTTTTTTTTTTTGTAAAATGATCATAACAATTTACACATTCTTTAATAAAATACATCATCCATTTATTTGCTAATCATATAATTCTATGTGCATAATATAAATATTTATCATCCATGCCAATATATTATACTCACTATTAGCGAATATATTAGTGAATATATTAGTGAATATGTTGGTGAATATGTTGGTGAATATGTTGGTGAATATATTAGTGAATATATTAGTGTAATAAATTGCACATTGCTATATTCATATTATATAAAATATATTAATTTTTACTTTATAATTAATTTAATAATATGCACTGGTTTCTCTTATTTCACTACCTTTTTTCTCAAAAAAATTATTTATCTATTATATTCACATGTCTTTTAACGTAGCTTTTTTTGCATAATTTATTGTAAAATTATCAATTTTATTTTTCCCATTTAAATAAAAATATGCAAAGGTATCATACTAAAAGGAAATAACATAAATAAACTATCATTTAAAACATTTGCACACACACAAAAAAAAAACTTTTAATTTATTAGAAAATGAGATTGCGAAACAATGACGAACTAATTCATTTGTATGTTTTACTAAAATTGTTATCACATATATACAAACGTTATCACATATATACAAACGTTATCACATATATACAAACGTTATCATATGTATACAAACACGGTTTTATAATCATAAGTTTTCCATAATATTATGTACAAATTATGGCTGTTCTCATTTTTTTATTACATTTGGCTAGTTAAAAAAAAATAGTCAGTATTATATTATGGCTATAATTAGCATTATATCTTATTTTTCTACAAAATTAATTCAACATTTATCAAAAAAAGCTAGTTGATATACAATATGTTTCCTTTTCGAAAATTATAATACCCTTTTATAAATTCCATACCTTTATACCATGCCTTTATACCATACCTTTAGACACTTTGCTTTTATTTAACTATTATTTTGCAATATTTACAATAGTGAAACAAATAAATGGCTAATAATGCAAATTGAACAATATAGGAAAATACACATATATATACATATATATATGTATACACTTTGAGTTTTAATTATTTCGTTTTTTTTAAAGGTCATACAAATATACATTAAATTTATAACTAAAGTATTTTCTTTCAACCTTAAAAATGTTTAAAACGATTTTTTTATACAAGTCAATCCCTATGTGTTTTTTGAAAAAAGAAACAAAAAAAATTTATATCATCCTATCTAATTACTATTTTCATTAAAAAACCAAAGTCTAATTGTTAAAATTACAAATGTGTGTGTGTGTATTTTTTGAGAATACAAAATGAAATAATCCATATTTACCACTTATCCAAAAAAGAATAATAATTTCGAAAATGAGTATTAAAAAAAAAATGAACTAATGATAAAGCATGCATATACATTTTTCACCTTTTTAAAATTCTTATAATTAAACATCCACTAAAATATCACTTGATAATTAATAATATCATAATTGCCAAAGTTTTTTTTAATGATTATATTTCACTCTTAACTATACATAACTTACTACGAATAAAATTATTATACAAGTTTTTTTTTTTTTTTTTTTTTTTTTATCACATATTAATTGTTCATTATCATATCAATCCTTTTTTACGATCACACACCTCATAAAAGTTTAACGCATCTATCTTTTACTTATTTTTAAAAATAATAAATACCGAAATTCCCGAAAAATAAATAAAAAAATCAATGATATATTTTCAATATGCAACATAAATTATTATATCAGTGTGTAAAATGTATATCTAAATTTATTGACTCGTATAAAAACAAAAAGTGATATAAAAAACGATATAAAAAATAAATATAATACGTTATCTGAGTTTGAGTTTCAAGGGGTGTTTGCAATATACACTTTGAATTTTTTTTGTTACGCTGTATTCATTTGAACAAAAAACTCATTGCCGAAATAAATAATGAAATAAATAAGAAAAATATAATGAAAAATATAATGCATACGTATATACACGCAATATAATCATTGACATTTTTCTCGTCCATAACAAATTTCAGCATATAATTACATGCACACAAAAAATGGATATTGCATAAAATAATTCAGAAATATTTATTTGCCAATATGCATTCACATTTTTTAATAGTATTATCAAAAAAAAAAAAATATATATAGCGAAAATATGCAGCGACCAATTTTTTTTTCTGCATGTGCATACAAAAATATCGTTAAAAAAAAAAAAAAAAAAAAAAAGAGCATAATAATATTAACGTATTTTCTATGTGTACATATAAAATGAATTAAAAATTCGTATTTTTTTTTTTTTTTTTGCAAACATTATGCACATAACATAATATTAATGCATTGCAAAAAAAAAAAAAAAAAAAAAAAAAAAAAAACATAAAATAAATAAACAAAATATACGATAAAAATATATTTTAAAAATAAAATATAATATTTTAAGGATTTTTATATTACAGAAATATATTATATTATTTTTTAAATAAGTAATTTCTTTACGTAAAATTTTTATTCACTTTTTTTATTTCTTTTATAACATATTTTTCTTTTTTTTACAAATAACTCTTTATCTCATTAAATTATATCAAAATGGTATCCAAAAAGCCAGCTAAAGAAAAAAAAGCAACCAATGGTGCTGCTGATGGAAAGAAAAAAAGAAAAAAGTCAAGATATGACAGCTATGGACTTTACATATTTAAAGTTTTGAAACAAGTCCACCCAGACACTGGTATTTCAAGAAAATCCATGAACATCATGAATTCTTTCCTTGTTGATACTTTCGAAAAAATCGCAACTGAAGCATCAAGATTATGTAAATATACAAAAAGAGATACATTATCATCCCGTGAAATCCAAACAGCTATAAGATTAGTATTACCAGGAGAATTAGCAAAACACGCCGTATCTGAAGGAACCAAAGCTGTTACAAAATTTACCTCCAAATAAATTTTGTTAAACAGATTTACATAACCATATTTAGGAAAAAAAAAAAAAAACAAAAACACACACACAAAAAAAAAAAATGACACGGAAAACACCTGAACATGTTAATGTATTACATTAACACGTACATGTATGACAAAAAGAATTATATAAAAAGAGAAAAAAAAGTGAAATCACATTAACAAAAGAAATGAAAGATTAGTAATATTTTCCACACTGAAGAAATGTTTAAAAAAATAAGAAAATAATAATAAATTTAAAAGAAATAAAAATATTGTTTATCATATTTATATGGTAATAATATATATTTTTTTTATTTTTATAATTTTATTTTCTTTCATTTTTTTATACATAATATATAAGGTAAATCACTTTATATCAGCATATCTCATATATATGTATTATGAACTGTTATTTATATAATGAACTATAACATATGCTATAAAATTAAATATATATAAAAAGAAAAAAAAAAAACAACATAATTACAATCAATATATTTATATATATAATATTTATATTATGATGCGCTAATGTTTATATGACAAGAATTACAAAAATATACAATTATTTTAGTGTTTAATAAAAAAATTCAAATGTTTTGTTTTCTATATTTTAAAACATTAAAAAAATATATATATGTTAAAATTAAATGTATTCTTATATACATTTAACTATTACATTTACATTGCTTCTATATACATATTTGTATATATGGCACAATGATATTCTAATAGTATTTTTTTGAAGGCTTCACTAGAAGCCATTATATATATTTCTCTTCTGTATCTATGTGTGTACAATTTTTTTTTTTTTTTTTTAAGCTTTATCATATTATTAACTTTTTTTATAAATTTTGTTTAAGGAATATAAATTTTTCACATATTACAATGATCATTTAAAAAATCAATAAATCTTTTTGGTTATTTTCCAATGATAATATTCATTTTATTATTAATTGGACAGAATATTTCTTTGACATTTTTGTCTCATTTTAACATGTTATATATGGTTTATTTTTTTACAAAAATTAAAAACCTTTAACATAATCACAGTTAATCAATTTGATTGTTTTTCACCATCGTATTAAAAAGTTCACAATAAGTGAAAATCATTTTATTTTCGTAAAAAAAAAGAAAAAAAAAAGAAAAAAAAAAGTAATTATATTTTAATCTAAATAATACAAATATTTGTTATATATTAGTTGACTAAAATACTTAAAAATTAGTATATTTTATTTTGCCTTATTTTTATGACTTTCTTTTGTTATGAAATAAAGCCAATTGGGTCTGCAAAGAAAATCAATAAATGGTTATCAAAAATCCTTGTGTTTACAATTAATTGACATTAAAACTAAGGAATAAACTAACGTATATATATATATATATATATATATGTATAGTCTCTTTATTTTTCACTTTTTATATTTACTTGGCTTTTTGCTAAAAGGGCAGTACCATCAAAATTCATTTGAGCTTCTTTACATATAAACCCTATCAATAGTAAATACACACAAAAATTGAAAATAAAAAAAAAAAAAATAATATTTTATTTTTAAAACAGAATATTATTTTTGTATACCATTTGGCATTTGAATAACTGTACTATCATTAGGCATCCACACAAATAAGTAAGGTGTATTTGTTGTGATTAAAAGCCTACGAAATTGTTAACAATATTATTATGTTAATATAAAAAAATATAAAAGCTACATGTATGTATGTATATATATATATATATATATATATATACATTAACCAGCTTCACGAAATAAATAAATAATTCGTTTTAACCTTGGTTTGTATAATATACTGTCCCAACGTATGTTCATTATTTTTTTTTGGTGTTGTAATATAACTATGCAAGAAAAGTTTTCAGAATAATAAATCCTTACAACATTATTGTAGTTTTCTGAAAAAGTATATAATTTTTTCACTCAATTTTAATTTCTATCTCTTTATTTTATATTTATAATTTTACTATAACACAAGCAAGTCCATAACTATAAGCCATAACTATAATCCATAATGATGAGTCATAATTATATGCCCGTGTTTATATTTAGCTAGCTTAGTCATACCGCTTACAATGGCTAGATAGCATCCGCATATGCTGACACATAAAAATGATATCCCGATTTTTGTTGTCATATCAGTCTTTATATTTTTTGTAGTATCATTTATTTTTGTCTATGAAAAAATATAAATAACATTAATTCATTCTTAATCTTAGATATGTACTAACAAAACTATCACATATTTGTCTTATACTAATGAGGTAAATAAAATGAAATAAAATGAAATAAAATAAAATGAGCTTAGTTTTTCACTTACTGTTTCACTTTTTAATTTATACTCTCCATGTATTCCTTCTGATACTGTTTTTTTTGATTACATTGGTATTAAAAAAAAAACAAAAAAATGGTCTATTTATCAAATATATAAATAATTTTTTTTTATATTTTTATATTTTTTTATTTTTTTATTTTTTTTTTTTTTTTTTTTTGCTTAGTGTTTCCTTTTGTCTATTTTTTATTGGATATACTGTTAGTGTAAAAAGAAAAATTGTCATCCCCTTCTTTATCATAATTTGTGCTATTCATACAAAAAAAATATATTTATACAATCAATATTATCAACTATTAAAGTATAACCATATAATTTCCGATCTATAAATATTTTTATATGTAGTATTGTAAGGAATGTATTTTTATTTTTTAAAAGATATATAAATTTAATTACTTTGATAATACAAAATTGGGTATATTTTTTTTAGAGATATTTTCTTTATATATTTTCTGTAAATGTGTAAAGTAGAAAAAATGTATATATTTTTTAGTCATTTTTAGTCATTTTTAATCATTTTTAATCATTTTTAGTCATTTTTAGCCATTTTTAGCCATTTTTAGCTTAAACATTCCATTAAATATTATATGAATATATACTAATTTGCTTAGTTCACAAACAAATTGTCATACTAGCTTTTCATCCATGGTAACTGTATCCTCTAATAATAAATTTTTTACTTCTTTTAAATTTTCGGAACTTAAAACTTTGACCTAAAAAAGAAGATAATCTCATGCCTATATATTGCCTATATTTTATTGGCTATTTTTTATTGGCTCTAATTTATTGGCTTCATTTGTTTTCCCCTTTTCCTTACTTGTTCATTTTCCATTCCAAGAAACAAAAAATTCTTATGGCTACTTTTCGACAATACGTTTATGCCTATTTTTTTAAGACAAAGAAAATATAATGGGATTGTTTTAATTTCACACAAATATTATGTTAATAAACAATTAGATATGTATATATATCAAAAATGTTGCACTAAAATAAACATGGTTGTGTCTCATGATAAGTTCATATCCATTTACGAATCCGCAATAAATAAATACATAAATACATAAATAAATACATACATGTATGCACTTATTTTCTTAAATTTGTTTACATGGTAATTGCGATAAATAACTATAGACATATAATAATTCCCCATCTATTTTATACATGTGCAGTAATTTAGCTTTTTCACTATGAATTATAATATTATCCGTTTTGGAAAAAAAAATACAATTAGGCTCGTAATTAATACATTGTATAGTGTTTATAAATATACAATTGGGAAATGATATCAAACAAATTTTATTTTTCTTATTATTTTCAGTTATGCATGCAAATATAGTTTCATCATCATTTAAACAATAGTTTTTTTTTTTCAATTTTGCATCTTTAATATTTAGTAAGCACATTTCTTCCTTATTTCCGTCATATATGCTTATATATTTCTGTACATAAAAAAAATAACCATTTACATTTTTTTTATGTGCATATTAAAAATATATTCATATTTGTATAGACATATATTTATTTATGCATAACCGAAAAATGGTTCAGCACAAATAAGACCAACCAAATACCACTACCCAAAACTATTAAACCATAATTATCAGATATTTTAAAAATATGAAGAAATTGTTCTCGAAAAATCACACACATACATAATATCATATGCACATGCATAATATTATATGCACATACATAATATAATATGCACATGAATATATAATGTTTTTTTTTTATTACTTGTTCATATTTTAAAACACATATATAGTTATATTTGTTAATAAAAAAAGAGTGTGTATACTTTTGGAAATAATCTTCAATTTTATAAATAACATCATCATCATAAAATGAGTAGACAACAATACATCCTTTATCTTTCATTAAAACTAAAAAATGAACATTGTCATTTGAGAACTCTATATAATCAATTTTGTAACTAGTTACATAAATCTTGTTTATGTTCAAATTTTCAATTTCCATTAAAAATATTTTATTATCAACAACATATAATAAGAAAAGGCCATTTTTTGAAAAAAAACATAAATTACAATATTCAACTTTAGCTAATTTCATCATTATAGAATTGAACTAACAAAAAGGAACAATGAATAACAAATATTGCTACTAAACATTATATCAATTACAATAAAAATATTATGGCTGTTTTGGTAATATAAATATGTTTTTTTTTTTTTTTTTGTCCCTTTTTTACATTAACATGTTCAGATTGTTTGCTACAATATTTTGTTTAATATATGATTTTATTTATGCCAATTTTTTTCCATATAGTGAGACATGTGAAAAATAGCACAAAAAAAAACTATATAATTACATTTCACATTAGTATAATTTTTGTTTTTGATTTTATCAAATTTTATATATTTCATTATTAATGTAAATCAAGTATAATTTAAAAACATATTTCTAATAAAAGTATCTCAAAGAAAAAAAATAATGCTTACACATTAGAACATATATACACAAATATATACATATATATATTATGCACATAATGTGAGGATATTGTTGTGAATAATGACAGAAAAATGAAAAAAATCGAAAGACGGAATAATATATATCCATAAAATAAATAAACAATGACATAATATAAATAAAAGAAAAAATAATATAAAAATTCCCCATTTTCATACATAATAATACTAAAAAATAATATTTCATTACCTTTATTTATTTTATTTCTTTTTAAATAATAAAATTGCACAAATCATAAATATGCAAGACATGAGCATTTTATATATATTTGCTATTCTATGTCTTTACATATTCAACTATATGTATGCTTATTCTTATAAGGTTTAAAATAAAAAATAAAAAATTCATTAATATATACATACATATGTGCAATTTGACTAGTACCCATCTTATTTATACATACAAGAATATGCTTGGATTAGTTTTCTCCAAAAAATGTAAAAATGTTTTTTTGAAAGTACAAACTTCCTTGACAAAATACTAAAAAAAGAAAATTGTGTGAAAAAAATTATTCACCTACTGTGGATGGGCAACTATTTTTCGAATTGGAAAAGAAATCATGTTCCATTTTGTGTATCTTGTACTTGCTAAAAGGGAAGGGAAAATGAAGTGAAAATGAAGTGAACAAAATATGGAAAAAACGAATGAATGTGGAAAAAACGAATGAATGTGGAAAAAACGAATGAATGTGGAAAAAACGAATGAATGTGGAAAAAACGAATGAATGTGGAAAAAACGAATGAATGTGGAAAAAACGAATGAATGTGGAAAAAACGAATGAATGTGGAAAAAACGAATGAATGTGGAAAAAACGAATGAATGTGGAAAAAACGAATGAATGTGGAAAAAACGAATGAATGTGGAAAAAACGAATGAATGTGGAAAAAACGAATGAATGTGGAAAAAACGAATGAATGTGGAAAAAACGAATGAATGTGGAAAAAACGAATGAATGTGGAAAAAACGAATGAATGTGGAAAAAACGAATGAATGTGGAAAAAACGAATGAATGTGGAAAAAACGAATGAATGTGGAAAAAACGAATGAATGTGGAAAAAACGAATGAATGTGGAAAAAACGAATCAAAGAGACCCATGACGACACGTGCATAAGATTCACATAAATTTTCGATGATACTTACTTGGGGAAAAGGTGTCTAAATACATTACATATTATTACAATTATACAAACAATAAATGCAATAATAAGGATTAAATCATTAAAACCATTTATTTTTATATCTAAAATAATATCCCCAGTAGAAAGGACATAATTTTTATTTCTTACTATATGATAAGTACGCTGGACAAAATTTACATTTTCAACAAAAGATACTAAAAGTATATTTCCATGATCGTTAAAATGTTTCAAATATGAACATCCTACTGTTTCATCATTTCGATGTTTCAAATTAAAATATTGTGTAAAAAGACTTGCAAATTGTCTAGTTCTAATAGTATAACACGCTATATTTCCAAAATAATCTTTACTTGAATTTTCGACTAAATCAATAACTTTTCTTGTATATACATATTTACTACTATCCCCATAACGAGACAAATCATCTATTTTTATTGACCATATTTTATTTCGAGTACTAACATATACAGCTCTTGAATCTCTATTTTGTGATGTTGATATATAAATATGATTTTCATATTCATTATCTTTATTTTCATTTGGTATAGTAGATATACATTCACATCTAACAAGGTGATGTGCTGTACAACGATATATATTTAGTATTTTATCATTATTATTATTATTTGATATATAATAAAATTGTATATGATTATTCATACCAATAAAAAGAACAAAATCTAATACATTATCTAATTTAAAAAATGAATATAATTTATAATCTTGTAATATTACTAAATAATTTATTTTATCATAATAATAAGCTGTATACGTATTTATAGAACTTATATTTTTTATTTTTTTTTTTTTTAATTTATCTATAATATTTTCTTTAGATACTTTTATTTCATAAACATTTTCTAAATTACCAAAACAATTATAAAGTTCTCCTTCACTAATTAATATACGATTACATTCTTCATAATTTATTTTTATATATTCTTCATTTGTATGTTTCCAAATTAAAAAATTATTATTTTCATGTACATTATATGATTGTTCATTAGTTAAAAATTTGTTATGTTGATCAATTTCTTCATCTGTATAATCAAAAATATTTTTTCCTAATAAATTTTTTTCACTATCATTATTTCCACCACCAAATATATTATGTATGCTATATTTATCATTTTTTTCATTTTTATCTTTATCATTTTCTAAACCCATACTTAATAAAAGTGTTTTTTTTAAATTACAATTTGTTGTTTTCACATAAATATAATATAAAATATTTTTTACATCCAAATTAATATTTGAAACATTTTTTAAATGTGTTTTAATTTTTTCAATTAATTCGTAACCACTTTTAGTTATAAGTTTATTATTTACTATAGATAATCTATTGTATTCTGCATCTTTTAAAAAGCTCATTCTAATTTGATTATCATTATATATTGAAGGAAAACATAATAATTTTTCAGATATAAATTTATCACCACCAATTTCACATATAGAACCTCTTTCTACAGTGGTATTAGTATGATCATTATCTTCATCATCTGAATCATCATCTTCTTGAAATTCTTCATCTATCAAATCTGGATTCTTATTATCATCTTCTATAGAATGACCATTCCCCCAATCTGGTAATACTTTTACAGAAAATTTTTCATATTTAATAGATTTATTTTTATTACTACTTTTATTTCTCATAAAAATATTAAGACCTGACTCACTATAAAATATATCAGAGATTTTACATATTATTCCTTTTTTGCTATTTTTTAAAATAACTAAATTACCGTCATTATATTTAAACTGAAATTTTATGTTTGCAGGAGGTTGATATTTAAAATAACTTATAATATTTGTATAACTTTTATAAAAATATATTTCACTATCTACATTTATTTTTCCTATTTCTGATGATACTATATCAGGTGTATAATAATTTTTATCTATATATATGTATTGAAAATCTTCATTATCATTTTGATTTGGATTATCATCATATACAACAGTTGCTATTTTATTATTATCCCAAAATGAATATATAACATTAGGTAAAAATATTGCAATAAATGCACTTATATTTATTAATTTTTTCATTATTAACTTTTATTTTAAATTGTAAAACAGCTTTTTTTTTTTTTTTTTTTTTTTTTTTTTTAAATTCCATAGATTTATTAATAAAAATGTGTGTGCAAATCATTCAAAATAAATGTTCATATTTTTTTTTTTTTTTTTTTTTTTTATAAATTGTCTGAAAATTTATATTATATTTTTCAAAAAATAAACAAACGAAAAAATAATAATAATATAATACATACACATATATGTATCCCTTTTTATTCTTATTTTGAAAATTTCGCTTTTTTTTTATATCACTAAAAATATCAAAATTTTAAGACGTTTTATTTAAAACTAAAATAGCCATATATATAATAATTCGTCTAAAATAAAATTAAATAAATCAAAATAAAGAAAATGTAATTATGTATTTTATTTACCCTTCTCTTCTTTCTTTAAAATATAATACAAACTTGTTTGATAAGTTAAAAAAAAAAAAAAAAAAAAAAAAAAAAAAAATATTATTTTCCCTAAGATTTTATATAAATAATAATGGGAAAAAGATCGAGCATATATAGTATAGATATATAATTATTATTAAAAATTAAAAATAAAAATTAATTTGTGTTATTGTAACATTACTACTGCTATGTTATTATAACATTACTACTGCTATGTTATTATATTATTTTTTCAACTTTTTAAACTTTTCAATTTTTTAATTTTTTATTTTTTATTTTTTAATTTTTAATTTTTCAACTTTCCAACCTTTTTGCGCTTCCCCACGCTAAGCCTAAAAATTTTATGCGTATGTGGCTAGCCAATGAAGTGAGTAAATACATAAAATACATAATGCTGCTTTATCATTTTTGCAAAATCAAAATTATGCATATGTAATGTATATTATATGATTTGTATTATACGTATTTGTATGTATTTTATTTATATTTATACGTATTTGTATGTATTTTATTTATATGTTAATTGCGTATTATAACTTTTATACGCAGCAATTTCAAATTTATTGTTAATGCAATAGCTAATATTAATTTTTTAATTATTTTATGCCAAACTTATGCTAAGCATATAACAATGGCCGAAGTACAAATTATATATTTTTCAAATGAAAAGAAAATTGGAAACAAGAGACATGCGCCATTATTACTATCGCCTCTTATCATTATTACTATCGCCCCTTATCATTATTACTATCACCTCTTATTATTACTATCACTTCTTAGTATTACTATTACCATTTTATATGCGGTGTGATACCATAAAAATTAATAATTAAGATCAACAAAATATATGCATACTATGCAATTACTATATTTTATATGCACACACAAATATTTGGCCTTAATATTTTTTTACTGAATTTTAGGCAACCTTTTCAGCCATTGTGATATTTAAAAATATTGGAAATATAAAATTATTTATAATACTATATAAATATAAAATTTATAACAGTTACAGCGCATTAAGTTTTTTTTTTTTTTTACATATAAGTAATATATATATACATTTTTATTTTTTTAATCTTTGCCTGCTCGCTCTTATACAAGATATACGATAAGGCATATAAAGGAGCAAAAAATAATAAAATATAATGTAAGCGAAATGAAAAATGAAAAAAAATATTCACATTCTAATTTCATTAAATCTTAAAAGCTTTATGGGAGGTCTCTCAAATTCGTCTCTTTTTTGGCGTCAAAGGAATATTCATCAGTCATATCAAAGGGCATATATTTTAACATCTCAATATTTTTTATTTTTTATTTTTTTTTCGATTTTTTTTTATTTTTTTTCCACACCTTATGGGTGAACCAAATATTGCAGAACAATCTAAACGAGTATACATATTAGTGTACCCCCCCTCTTTTCTTCTCATTTGTGAATGTCAAATTATGATAAAGTTTTTATATATTTTATAATTTAATTATTTTGTGCTTTTAATCGATTTCTTCTTTCTTCAATAATATCTAATTTAATACCCTTTTCTCTTGGCAAACTGATATATGGTTTTGTATTATCTCCAATAACAAATATATTGCTTAATCTTGTAGCAAATACTTTACCTCTACTATCTTTTACATGAATAATATCATATGTTCCTATATTTTTGTCAATAGATAAAATAGTTCCTACTCTTCCAACACTATGTCCAGCAGTAACCATAACCATATTACCAACTTGAAATTTTAAATGTTCCAAAACTTTTCCTGATTCTAAATCTAATCTTATAGTATCATTAACTTTTACTTCAGGATGTATATATGGTATACTTCGACCATCATGAGTAATGGCAATTGATAATTTTCCTTTTCTTAAAATTATTTTTTTTATTTTACATAATTTATATTTGCTTTCTTCATTTGTAATTCTATGAGGAACAAATCTACCTTTTACATCATATAATAATCGAAAAAATTCGTTAGATTTAGTAATATGAATAACATCCATTAGTCCTACTGGGAATGTACAATCTGTTCTTGTTTTGTTATCAACTTTTACAATCTTTTGAATCAAAATCATTTTTACTTCATCAAAAGTTAAAGCATATTTCAAGCGATTTCTTAAGAGAATAACTAAAGGTATACTTTCGAGCAATTTGTGAGGCCCACTACTTGTTTTAGGAGCATATTGGCCATCCATTTTGTTAAGCATCCAGTGGGATGGGGCGTTAACCCTCTTCATGTGCTTTTTTATTCCTTTACCCTACAAGGTTAACCAAAAAGTGAGAAATTGTGTCATGCACAGCTAATCATGTACAGCTAATCACGTACGCATGAACATGATAAGGATATAATAATTTTTTTTTTTTTTTTTTTTTTTTTTTTTTTTCATAATTAATCATTGTAAATAAACCCACAATACATGCAATACATACAATACATACAATACATTATGTTTCTACATATTATTTTTTCCATTTTTTCTTTTTCTTTTTCTTTTTCTTTTTTATATTACCATTTTTCACGAATATTTTCAAATAAGATAGTGTTTTGGGAAATTCTTTAAATATATATATTTTTTCGAAATAAAAAAAAGTTGTTAAAACTTCTTAACAATTTGTGTTTTATATAATAAAAATAAATAATAAATTTAAAAAAAAAATTATTTATTTGGAAACGATAAAAAAAAATTAAAACTATATACCTCTTTTTAATTTAAATATATATATATCAAAGTATTCTCACTCTATATATTTATTATTTATAATAATCCAAATATAAAACTTTTTATTGTTCATATATAAAAAATTATTACCCTTACTGGCACTACTATGTATGTATATATTATGTGATACTTTTTTATGCGTATATATATATTCTCTTATTTTTTTTCGCACTAAATTATATATTTATTATTATTTTGTACATTTCCCCACCATAATATAGTAATGATATAGTAGTGATATTAATAGGATATTTATTTTTTGTTGGCGCCCTATTATAATATAATATACGCAATGTTATATAAAATTTTTATTTTTATTTTTATTTTTATTTTTATTTTCATTTTCATGTTTTCTGAAAATATATAGGCATAAGTATGTTAATATATATATAATATTTATTTATGTAAAATATAAGAAATTTTATTTAAGCATATAGAGGAATGGAAGCTATACCACTTACGCCACCTCTATTGCCAATAAAAATTAAAACAAATAAATAAACAAATTAAATATATATATAAAATGTTATATAATAAATATATATGTATTACTACATTTTAATGCTTATTTTTTTGAATTAAAAGAAAAATTTATCACAATTTTATTCTTTTATTTTAAAATGTTTATAATGTCAAAATTAGCCAAATTAACCAAATTAACAAAATTACCCAAATTAACAAAATTACCCAAATTAACAAAATTATCCAAATTAGCCAATTCAAATATTTATTCCCCTCCTAAATGAGCAAGGGGTCATAAAAAAAAAAAAAAACAAAGGGCAAAAAATGTTAACTAAAAATCTAAAATAAAAATACAAGATAAATAATAACAATGATATAAACATTTTTTGTTTTTTTTAGAATTTTATATTTTTTAATATAAAAGATAATACTTTAAATTGAAGAGATATATATTTTTTTTTTTTTTTTTCATACCATTTGGTAGCTTATTAATATAGCAAAATAAAGTAAAAAACACATGTAATAATATGTTGTATATAAATTATATTTTCGAATAATCTAAACTAAAATATTGTTAAAATTATTCCAATAAAATAAATAACAAATAAAAATTACATTTTTAAGGGTGTATGTATAATGTATATTTTTTTCCCTTTTGGAAAATTGGGTGTAAAATAAAGTCCTCACAAAATAATGCATATATTAAAAATGTTGCAAAATATTACAATTTTTTGTCAAACTTGCTACTTATTTTATGTTAAAATAAAATATTTTGTTTGGTTGCCTCCAAAAAATATTGAGTATAAAAAGGTGTTATTTTTTTGGTATGTTCTTGTTATTTTATTAGGTTACAAATTTATCATTTTTAAGTCTAAATTGTTATACGGTTTTATAGATATATATTACATTACTCTTAATTTAAAATGACTTATTTTTAATTTATGCAAAAGTAAAATTTTTCTTATAATATTTACACATTTTTATAATAAATTGTGCAAATATTCTTTACCTATTTTTATTATCCTAAATAACTTTCCCTTTTTTTTTAATTTCAAATAAAACTGTTTACTCGAAAGGTGTATCCAAGCAAAGGGGCACACACATTATACATTTTGCACTTAATTTTACACTTAATTTTATATATTTTACACTTAATATTTTTACATTTTTTATATTTTCACTTAATTTTATACATTTTTTGCCACGTTTAAACAAAAAAGCGCATATAATTAATTATGCATACTGAATATTTTCTCCTTTTATAAATTAAAAAAAAAACGAGACACATTCTCACCATATTTAGTTATAATTATTTCGTATCATTTTTTTTCTTTGTTATAAATATTATTTGGAATTATTTTTAAATCACGATTTTATATTAATTTTGTTAAGTGATATGTATCATAAGTTAAAAAAAAGACAAAAACAAACTTAAAAATTATGATGGAATTTGAACAGAAAATAGAAACAGAAACAAATGAAGATATTGAAAAAGAAATATATGAATGCTTCTCATTATTTGATACAAATAAATGTGGTTATATCGATATTAGAGAATTTTATTTTGCTCTAAAATCTCTTGGTTTAAATTTTAAAAAAGAAAAAGTAAAAAAATTATTTTTAGAAATAAAAAATAATCTTCATGATAAATTAACATTTGATGAATTTTTTGACATTGCATCAAAACATATAAATACCAGATATAATGATGAAGAAGCAAATAGCATGTTCTCTTTGTTTGATCCTTATGATACAGGTATTATACATGCTTAGATATACATATCTCCTACCGTATCTCCTACCGTATTTCATACCGTATCTCCTACCGTATTTCATACCGTATTTCCCACCGTATTTCCTACCGTATTCCTCACCATACATCTCACCCTTTTTAAATGTTTAGGGAAAATTACTTTGGCTTCCTTAAAGGAAGTTTGTAAAGAGATAGGTATAAATAACAAATTAAAAAAAACAATATAGTTAGATAATATAAATATATATGAATATAACTAGTTGGTAATGTATTAATATTTTATCTATAGGGGAAGAAATTGAAGAATCTGAGCTAATACGGATGATAGAATATGCTGATAAAAATAATGATAAAGCTATTGATAAAAATGAATTTAAAAACGTTCTTTTTACTAAATGGAAAAATGAACAATTAAGTGATTTGGATTCCGATTAAAAATGCAAATTTTAAAAATTGAGAAAACGAAACATGCGCTAGTTGAATTAGTCATTGTGAAGGAGGAGAAAAAAAAAAATAAAAAAATAAAAAATAAAAAATAAAAATAAAAAATAAAAATAAAAAAATAAATGAACGAATGAATGAAAAGAAACAAAATCGTGCGCTATGCAACAGTTCGTGGACTGACGAAAACATCAAAGTGGTGCCCCGGTAGTGCCAAAATGTTACCAAAGTGGCGCCAAAATGTTACCAAATAGTGCCAAAGTAATACCAAATAGTGCTAGCGCCGTGCCAAAACATTACCAAACAGTGCTAGCGCCGTGCCAAAATTTTACGAGATAATAAATGGGGGCTTGCACTTATTCATGCAAATAGTAACTTATTGTCGAGGCGTTTTCAATGCTCATAACTATACTATCTACTTCAAAAGATTGGTGATAATTTTCATCGAACAATTTAGCATAAAAATTTATTTGTGATCCGGTTTCTTTTCCATATGCATCATAATTAGTAGCAAAAACAACAGTATGAGAATTTTGTAAAAATATATAACCATCTTCTGTTATATGCAAATCTTCTTCATTTGATGTGGCCAATTTTGCTATTACTTCATTTTGAGGATATTTGTTTTTTAAAGTATTTAACATATTTTTATGAACATAAAAATAATTTAATAATGTAGAAACTGGACCAACACGTTGATTCGGTTTTTCCAAACTTAACCACTCATCAAACATCCATTTTTTTCCATTTTTTTCTAATTTATATATAGATTTTTTATTATTAGAAAGATATATATAGTTGCTTTCTTCATTTTTTTCATTTTTATGAGTAATGTATGAAATATATTGAAACAATTCACTATTTTCTTTTTTTTTTTTGTAAATATTATAACATTGATATGATTTATTTAATTGGTTTATAACACATTTATTAACATAATTTTTATTTTTATCATTACATGTTACATATATTATGACCTCAATATCTGTACTATTATATTTGTCTATTGCTAATCCAAATGGTTCTGGTAAACTTATTTTTATATTTCCATTTTTTAAATATATATAAATTAAATTGTTTAATGGATATGATAATAAATGTACACCTTTTCCAGATTTATAATCAAAAGCTATATAATTTTTTATCCCATCAAATATAATATTACCACTATAATTATCACTATATGCTTCTAAATTATTTAAACTACTAACATAATTTTTTTGAGAATCATAATAGCATACATCATCAAAAATTTTATTTTCTTTTGGGCATGTACTTGATGATATTACATTAGGAGATGTTGAAAAATTATTATCTATTTTTTTAATTGGAATTTTTTTTATTTCATTATTATTTTTTGATATTGATTTAACATTTCGAAGATCTATACTTCCTTTATTTATTGTACAATTAAATTGATTTGACCATAATACTTCTAACATATATTTTTCATCTTCTATATTTTCTTTATTTTCATTATTTTCATAATTTTCTTTATTAGGAATATTTAAATATTTGGGTTTATTATTTTTTAATTGCTTCATCCATAATTTCTGTTCTTTTGGATCTTTACGACTATCCATAGATATAAATATATCATATACACTAAAATACATAGGGTTAATATCAGAACTATACATATCTATAATATTATATATTTCAAATTCTTTATTATTGCTTGTATTTATATTTATTAAATAAACACAATTTTCTGATGAGGGTTTATCTTCTAATATTTTTTTTGTATTCACAATTAAATAATCATTAAAATGATTTGTCATTGGATTTAAAATCATTTTAGAACTTAATCCTAATATCTTTTCATTTTTATTTGCAAAAGAATAAATATTTATACCTTTTATATTATTATTTTTTTTTTCTTTTCTATCAATTATAACTTGATAAATATTTTCTGCATTTTCAGCTATATATAAACGATCTTCAATAATACTAATTGAGTTAACAACGAATAAATTTTTTCCATTTAATTTTTCAATTACATCTATTACATCAATAGAACCTGTATTATTATCATATTTTACATGAGCAATAAAATATTTTTCTTTGATTGTACATATAATAAAAAATTGATTTTCAATAATATCAGATATTATTCCTGTATAATACATTTGATCATTATTAAATATTTTATCATATTTTTCATCATTTACATTTACCAAAAAAAATTTTTTTTTTTCATTATCAAATTTATATATATCTACATCTACTATAACTAATAATAATCCATTATTAGCAGCCATTCCTGTTATATAAAATTTATCATTAAAAGTTATTGGTCCTAAATTTATATTATTTTTATATAAATTTAAAGAATTTTGAAATTCTTGTTTTATATAATATATTGTTTTTTTATTTTGTTGAATATTATTATCAATTGTAATATATGGTATACAATATATTGGGAAATTTATTAAATATTCTGTTTCTAATTTGATTGATTCTCCATCATTTATAACACGAATACTAGAGATGTTATTTAATTGTTCTGTTAAAATTAATTTTCCAGAATGCTGTATATTATATTTACATCTACCAATATTGGCAATGTAAGCCAATGCCAACACAATCAGATAAAGCATCATTTTGAATCAAAATTTTATGATCTCTATTAAGTATAAAAAATTATAAAATATGTCTGAAAATATCTTGACTTTTATTTATTTTGTCCTTCCTTTTTATACACACTATTATAAATGTCTTCTCAAATTATATCCTTGTATTACTATATTAAACAAACTGTGTATTCAACTAGCTAAAACCACAAATAAATGATGAAAAATGATGAAAAATGATGAAAAATCAATTCTATATATATTGCCTGCACAGAAATAGAATCAAGTTAGCCACTTAAAAAAAAACATAAAACTGGAAATAATCACTACCACATAGCATGTACTGTATATCATTACATATACCATTACATATGCACACGTACACGTTTTTATTTGCTCATTCGCTATGGCTTCTATAAAATCTAAACACGTTTCGGTTAGAAAAAAAAAAAATTGTTTCTTAATTAAAAAAAATAAAACAATGGCAATGAAAATGAGCACTTTATTTTATTCACTCTCTTCGCCTTTTATTATATATGTAATTTTTATTTTTTGGAATTTCTTCAAAACAATAAAACGGCTTTAAACAGCTTTTAATTTTCTACCCTAATCAAAAATTCCATTATTATTTCATCATTTATATATGTATTTACATTAATTTTTTTTTTTTTTTTTTTTTAGCAAATAAAAAAATCAAATTGATATTAATTAGGAGAAAAAAAAAAAAAATTGTAGAACTATAAAAATCGGAAAAATGTGAGAAAAAAGTATAAATATGAAAAAAGAATGAAAAGTAAAAAAATAGAAAATTATTTTTTATTAAGGCTATCTATTATTTTTATTTAATTAACAAAAGCAATATGCACATAATTTTTTTCTCTACATTTTTTCCCGTTATTTTTATTTAATGCCGTTTCAAATTATGCAACAGATTTTTAGAGCTTGAATAAAATTTATTACCATTTTATTTAGGCTGTATATTGCCATAAATAAAGCAAACCAAAGTAAGCAAAATAAACCAAAATAAATTGTTACAAAATAAACCAAAATAAATTGTTACAAAATATACCAAAATAAATTGTTACAAACCCAAATATTACAATTTATAACCTAATATATTTTTCCCCTTTTTTTAGAAAATATATTTAGTGTTAATTAGTTTCTATTTTTACAAACAACCTTACAACGACAATCTCGAATAGAAAAATGTGAAAAAAAATGTGAAAAAAATGTGAAAAAGTGTGAAAAAAAAACACCTAATAAACAAGTTTAAATAAGCTAATTATTAATTCTTATACAACTTTAATAATGCAAATCATAATCAAATTTTTTTTTTTATGATCCCCCAAAATGGGAAAACTTTTGTATAGCCACAATACTCTTTACGCACAAATCAACTATATAAATTGTTTACACTTTATTTTTTTTTTGTTGAAAAAAATATATGTTATTTCAAACACATATTTATAATATACAATTATCTAAACAATCTTTATATGTTCATTTGTTCTTTTCTTTTTAACACCAAATAAATTTCACAAAAAAAAAAAGTAGAAATTCTTTATATTTTAGTAATATAATAATATTTAACTATATAAGCTATTTTTGTATGTGTACAAATAGACATATAAAACGGGAAATGGATGAAAATGGATGGAAATGTATAAAAATGGATGGAAATGTATAAAAATGGATGGAAATGTATAATGTATACATGTGCAAGTGTATAATTTGCAAATGCATAAAAGTGAAACATTTTATTCTTCCTATAAATATATGGCACCAAACAAAACCTCAATATTATATTTTTACTATGAATAAATATAATTCTTCATTTTTTCACAAAACTTAACAAATGAAATATTACATATTTACATAAATAATATTGTATGGTTTAAAAATATAAATGATTATCATCATTATTGGAAATGTTGTTTTTTATGAAATTAAATTATAAATTATTTTAATAAAAATATATTTAAACAATTATATATTATTAAATCTGCCATAAATTAAAAATAAAATTGTTGGAAAAAATACATTTAATAAATATAGCAACAAAATAATTATTGAAAAAGTAGTGGAGAGAAAAATGTATTTTACCAAGCCTTCAAATAATAACGTGTTATAATTTTTGCCTATATAATGTAAAATTTTTTTATGGATAAAGCTTAAAAAGGTTGAGAATAAAACTACAAATAAAACTAACAAAAAAGGAAATATATGTCACACATATTTTAAAAGAAGGGAAAAAAGAACAAATTAATGGACTGAAAAAACTAAAAGAAATTTTTTTGTATATTTTTATTAAAATAATTAAAAAATATTATGCTCTTTGTACTTAAAAATATAAGGTAACAAAAATTTTATATTATTTTTATTAATTATAAGAAAAATATATTTAAAAAATAAATACATATATTTCTATTTTGGGACGAAAAAAAACTATTAAGATTAAAAATTTAATGGCTTATTAAAATGTACCCATAAATTATTTATACATATTAACAATCATGCACACATAAAATGAACTAAAAAATCACCAATAAACAAAATACCATACCACCATTTTTATGTCATCCGTTTCGTATACACATGCACATGCACATATACATACTATCATTATTGTCATTTCTGTTTTCTTTTTGGTAGATTGAACCAATGATGAAACATGGAAAAGGCGAGGATGTATTCAAATATATTGAAAAAACAAATGAGAAGAATCTCTATCGAATAAACAAAGGACTTGTTCCTGGTATGAATGTAGAAGGGAACATGTATGTAAATGAGAAATTAAAATTATTAATAGATGAAGAAATAAAAATGTATCAATTAAATAAATCCTCTACATTTCTCCCTGCTGTAATACAAATAGCTAATGTATCGACTCTTCCCGGAATTGTTAAAGCTTCTATTGCATTACCCGATGTACATGCGGGTTATGGATTTTCAATTGGCAATGTTGCAGCATTTGATATGAATAATGAAAAAGCTGTTATATCTCCAGGTGGGGTAGGGTTTGATATAAATTGCGGAGTAAGATTAATTCGAACAAATTTATTTTATAATGATATTAAAGATAAACAAGAAGAATTGGCTCAGCTACTTTTTAATCATATACCAGTAGGTGTTGGATCTCAAGGATTTATTTTATGTAATCAAAATAATTTAGATGATGCATTATCTTTAGGTATGGATTGGTCAGTTAAAGAAGGATATTCATGGATAGAAGATAAACTAAATTGTGAAGACAATGGTAGAAGCTTATATGCTAATAGTGATTATGTATCTGTTCGAGCTAAAAAAAGAGGAATTACACAAATGGGCACATTAGGTGCTGGAAATCATTATGCAGAAATACAAATCGTTGATGAAATTTATGATAAAAAAAGTGCTAAATTAATGGGAATTGAAAAAAAAAATCAAGTATGTATTATGATTCATTCAGGTAGTAGAGGATTGGGACATCAAATTGCTACTGATGCCTTAATAGAAATGGAAAAAGTTATGAGCAAATATAAAATAAATGTAATAGATAAACAATTAGCTTGCACACCTATTCATTCACCTGAAGGACAAAATTATCTAAAAGCAATGGGAGCTGCTTGTAATTTTGCATGGATTAACAGATCTTCTATGACATTTTTAGCTAGACAGGCATTTTCAAAAGTATTTAATCAATCACCTGATGATTTAGATATGCATGTAATATATGATGTTTCACATAATATAGCAAAAATTGAAGAACATTTTATTAATGGTAAGGTACAAAATCTACTTGTGCATAGAAAAGGATCAACTAGAGCATTCCCACCATTTCATCCATTAGTACCTTTAGATTATCAATATTGTGGTCAGCCAATATTAATAGGTGGTACAATGGGAACATATTCATATGTATTAACAGGAACTGAAAAAGCTATGGAAAACACATTTGGATCCACATGTCATGGGGCAGGACGAGCTTTAAGTAGAAATAAAAGTAGAAATTCATTATCATATTCTGATGTATTAAGTAACTTAAAGGAAAAAAATATATCAATACGAGTTGCTTCACCAAAATTAATTATGGAAGAGGCACCAGAATCTTATAAAAATGTTTCAGAGGTAGTTCAAACATGTCATGATTCAGGAATATCTAATAAGGCCTTTCGTCTCAGACCCGTTGCAGTCATAAAGGGATGATATATAATTTTAAATTATGCATTTACAGGGTAGGTAATTAATCCGCTTCCTCCTAATCATAACCCGTTTTTTCTTTTTAATTGGAATTACAACTTTATTTTGTTTTTTTTTTAAACCATGATTCACATATCTGCATAACCATAAGAAGGGGGTACATACACATCACGTCCACATATTTGACCATGCACTTCAATATTTTGAATTTGTTTAATTTTTATAATTAAAGAAGAAGAATTAAATATAGCTATGTTGTTCATATATATGCAAAAAATATACACTTTTTGCGAGTATACAAGTAAACACACACCACATATATGTAATATGGAGTGTCTTTAATTAAACTATCATATGTGAGTGAGTATATATTCGCGCATTTATCAAAAATTGTATTATATTCTTTAAACCTTTTTCCATTTTTAATGAAATTATTTACGTCCTTTTGAAGGTATCCATATATATATTTTTTGATTTTTTTTTTTGTGAATATAATGTTTATATTTTGTTAATATATTTTTGCATAGCGTGGGTACCCATATTTTTTCAAAACCTTTCACAGATATATCACGTCAATTATACACATAAATACGTAAAATTTATCAACAATATAAAACATGCCTATTTTTTAATTAAAATTTTATTCTTTTTCCTTTCAAAAAAATAACATACTCTTATATAAGAAATTAATTTATACTATTTTTTATTAAAAAAATAAAAACTAGCTTTTATATATAAAATAAGCTATAGGTAGCCAAAAAAATGTGTGTTTTTTTCGTTTTTTTTTCGTTTTTTTTTTTTTTATGTTTTTCACAATTAGGGAACAATATTTTTTCCACTCTGTCTATTTACCCAGGTTTTAAAGTTGAACTACAAATATTCCAAGTTACATTTACCAATTGATATTATATTGTATCACTTTTGATTTTTTTTTCAAGTCATGTGAACGTTTTATTCGTTATACACATGCTTATAACTAACTTACAAATAGCGATTATATATATTCGCATAAATAATTTTTTTTTTTTTTTGGTTAGTGTCTGGCTAACTTTTTTATTAACAGCAATAATAAAAGCTATAAAAGGAATGTATATTAAATTTAAAAAAATACAATAATAAATACTGTGTAATATTATTTTCCAGATTTTGGAATATAGAGAAAACATAAAATTGGATACATAAATTTAAATGTAAATGTAAGTATATATATAATACACGTATTATTCATATTAATAAACTATAATATGATATATTTTCCACAAACGACATATATACTTCAATATATTGTGATATAAATTTGTGAACAAATATAATAAAATATCACATGTTATTTGAAATTTATTATTCTTAATGATAAAATACAAATTAACAAAATTCAGGATTGAACAAAAATTAAGTATATAAATTTAAATTATATTTATTCATGTATTATTATATATACGTGTATGTATATTTAAAAAAAAAAAAAATTAAAAATAATTGAGTCACAATCAATATTATTTATATTGCATACTATTATATACATTTATGCAAAGAATAGAAAAATTAAAAATGCAAAATTAATAAAAAACAAAAAATAATATATAACTAAGAAGTAAATTTTATATAACAAAATAATTACAAAGAAAAAGATAAATTATAGCATAATGTACAAAATTCTATCTGTCGCAAGCAGGAAAAAAAAAATAGTTGATTAGCCATAATGTATACAATCGTATTAAATATATATGGGCGTATGCATGGTGAATTGTTTTATGTATCATATTAATAATAATAATAATCATAATAATAATCATATATTATAATATACGTTTTATTATACATTTTCATACTTGTTGAATTTATTTACTTTATATACATGTGAATATCAAAATATTAATTAAAAAAAAGAAAAGGAAATCGAATCTCCAAAAAATTTATATAAATCAAAAATGAACTGGAAAAAGGCTTTAAGTTTAGCAGGTAAAAATAACACTTTTATATAGAAAATTGTATATATATATATATGCATATTATATATCGATGTTTGGCTTTCTTTCATTTTACACGTTAAACAATAATATTCACTCCCCTTATATAATAATATGTATATTGCATTTTGTTTAACTCATCAAGATGCCGGTTCACTATATAGAATCGCGCAATCGTACAAGCCTATAATATATAAAGTGTAAAAATAAGATGGAGTGTGAATAACAAATAAAAAATAATGAAACTGTGAAATATAACTTCTTTGTTATAACATTTTAAATTGTTTTTATTTAATTTGTTGTATATATCGAAACTTTTATGAGTGTAATAAATGTAAATATTGCTTTATTAAGGTGTTTTTTATTGGTTCATTATTTGGTAATGTATTTTATTTTTTTTAATCATTTTATATCAATTTATACAGGCGGAGCAGCAGCAGTTGTTGCCTTGACGTATATGCTAATGAAAGACGATGATAATGATGATGAAAATGATACCACCCAAAAAAAAAATAAATCAGGAAAAGATTCTAATAGAATAATGAAAGGAGATTCGGTAGGTGTATTGATTCATGAACATACACTATTTCGTAGATGTGTTTATTTTATATATAAAGAATGAATTATGGTATATACACATATTTACATCCATAAATAATTTCTCTTTCCCTTCATCCCTTTTTAGATGACAAGAGAAGATTTACTTCAGTTATTAAATGAAATGCTTAAACTGCAAACAGATATGAAAAATATCGTAAAAATTTTAATTCAAGTTGCAAAGGATAACAACTATGAGTAAGAATGCTTACGCATATACCTCCGTGTGGTTATTATTTTTATTACTGTTTATTCTCTTTATATTTTTATCTTTTCATTCCATTTCGTAGCTTTATGACGGTTTATAATGAAGCAAAAAAACATAATACAATAGACCCATTAGGAAAATATCAAATTGAAATGCCTGAGTTTGACAAGGTTGTCGAAAGCTATCACAGTGACCCAGGTAAAAATATTGGCTAGTCGAATATACTAATTTAATCAATTTATTTGTATAAATATTTATAATAATTTAATGTATATGCTCAATCTTTATCGTCACTATTTATGTTCCTTTTTATAGAGGTTAAAGAGGCGGTTTCTAAACTTATGACATCCCAAGAAAAGTAATAAACAATACATATATGAGCATGTACATTATGACATCACGATAATTTGTTGTGGCTATTCTAACTATTATATACATATTTATTTTATTATTATTATTATTTTTTAGTTACTATTCAAACATCAGTGATTCAGCAATATTGAGTGTCGACAAAATTATCGAAATACACCATTTTATGTTAAATGAGTTATATAAGATCGATCCAGAATTTAAAAAAATTCCCAATACAAATGAATTAGATCCAAAACTTATAGCATTAGGTAAATTAGCGTTTTTTTTTTTTTTTTTTTTTCTCTGTTGTGATAAATATTTACATCGGCTATTATTATGCAATTTTTTATCAAATGCATATATAATATATATTCTATATATCCTATATTATAATAATTTTCTTTTACCTTTCGTTTGCTTTTCTATTACAGTTATTCAATCTATAATTAGTGCAAGAGTAGAGGACGAATTCAATTTAACATCAGAAGATGTAGAGGCCTCTATTGCAAATCAACAATATGCATTAACATCAGTTAGTCAAAATGAACACATATTTATATTCACTTTGTTATAAAATGACAATTTAATATGCTATCTATATACTCTTCTAACCATTCTATCGTTGTACATTTTTTTTTTCTTTTCACAACTTTATAGAATATGGAATTTGCAAGAATCAATATACAGATGCAAACTGTTATGAACAAGTTTATGGGGTAAGCACATTTGAAATATATATGATAAATAAATAGTTTTATAATATTTTTTGGTAAATATTAGCTAACATAATATGCACATTTTTGTGTATAATGAATAAATTATATTTAATTTAATTTAATTTCATTTTTTTTTTTTTTTTTTTTTTTTATTTAGTGACCATTTTAAATTTATGTGTGATAGGGAAGGAGGCTATTAATAACAACTGAAATACAACATACATTTATTTTTGTTTTAACTAAATTCAAAATATAATTTAAATAAAAATATATATACGCAGATATTTATATAATATAGGTAATAGTGTGTAGTTATTTATTGCTACTTTTACTTATCAGAAATAAAATATAATACCTTATTATTTTTTTCATTTGTTCCCATTTTAAAAGAGAAAGGTCTTCAAGGTTATTATATTTGAATGCAAAGAAATATATAATATGTATTATCTTGTTTATCGAAATGGATTTAATGTATAAAAATGCATAAATACAGATAGATGTATTATCTGTACACACATATATACATGCATGTGTGTGTTTGTAATACCTTTTGTATTTATATGTATTATCATATATTCCTTTTAAATGGCTGCTTACTAAATTTCAAGTTTTAATTATAATTTTTATTTATTTATCTCATTTTTATTATGTTTCGATATATATATATATAATATTTAAATTTAAAACAACGGAACTATTACTTTCTCTTATTGTGTGTTTTTTTTTATTTTTTTTAAAAAAAACTTAACAAAATTTTAATTAGAATAAAAAAAATATTTTTATATGTATAGTAGAAACTCCTTATATATTTTTTAAATAAGCCCTAACGAAAATTACAATCAAAAAAGGTTTTATTGTAAAAGCTTGCATTGTTCCAATATATGCAATGGTATATAGGCTATTGTATATGCATTTTTTTAATATTTTTCATTTACATGCTCTTAAAGATCCATGCAATTTATAATATAATAATATAATAATATAATAATATAATTTTCATGGGTAAAGGGGGTTACTTATACAAGTTTTTTTAAATATAGCAGAAATGCCGACTGTTCTATAATTTAATTGTCTTTTTTTTTCCGAAAATTGGGTGATATATGGATGTGCATAAAAATATTAACAGTCATATAAAAATGACAATAAGCACAAAATAATATGAACAGTCATAAAAAATGACAAAAAATTACATAAAAAATGGCATAAAAAATGCCGTAATAAATGATATAAAAAATGACGTAATAAATGACGTAAAAGTGAGCAAACATAATAAACTACTTAACATAATATACACCTTTTTATTAATATTAAAATAAATTGTTTAATTCATTTAACGTTTTTAATTACTATATTTATGCATTTGCATGTCTAATTTTGTCATTTAATAAATAAATACATATACGATTATATACTGATTTATGAATATATTGGACGAATAGTACACCTTCAATGATATAAACATACAGAAAGCACAAAAATATTAATTTTTATATTTTCCCCAATTCACAAAATATTTAACAAGCTTGGATAGATATAATCTGAAGTATACAAATTCAAATAAAACCAAAATTTTATTCCTTTTGTATTTAAAAAAATGGCTAATATAAATATTGATAAACGAACACTTGTATTGATATTTGGATTGGTGGGATCAATTTTGGGATTCATAATTGGAATTTTATTTGACCCAGCTAGTTATATGGTGGGGTATTATATATTTATAACTATTGCTGTAGTGGCTTATACTATAATTGTTTATATATACCATAATAATTCAAGAGATTATATTTTTTCATATGGAATATCTACAATATGGATGTTTGTAATATATATATTGGTCAATATTATAGCAACCACCACACATACAACTTCGGCTTGCAGACACAATACGAATAGTTGCGGTTTATTTATTACGTATTCTATATTTGGTTTTATATCAGCATTTTTGTTTTTAGCTGCATCATATTTTTCATTTAAAATAACTTATCGTTGGTAATAATTTTGAAGATGAAGAAGATTTTTTTTTTATATTTATTTGAAATAAATATTATTCATTATTTTATACAAAACGTATACATATTTTTACTATTTTTTATTAGAAAACTTTATGATTTATTCCTTATAAAATTGCAACGTTCGAAAATTTAATAATAGTATAAAATTGTGTTTTTTTTTTTTTTTTTAAGATTTACATTTTACATATAGTTGATTATGAATAAAACAAAATGGAAAGGGGGAAAGAAAGACATGCATATATTTCTTACTTTTGGAAGTAGAAATCGTAAAACTTTAAAAAAATAAGAAACAAAATGGAAAGAGATAAAATAATGGAAAAGGTGAACGTGTGTAAATGCATGTATATATAATATTATGCCTTTTTTTCAAAAAAAAAAACATTGTTATTATATTTTCTAATGCTTTGCAACATGCATATAAAGGGAATGGTAATATAAATTAAGTGATATTTTTATTTCTAATTCACATTTTAATTAACAAATTTGTTTGATTGATCAGCTACTCTATGAGCTGATGTTTTAGCATCCATAAATAATTCATCTGCTTGTTCAATATGTTTAATATCAATAATAGATTGGCCTTCTAAACTAGCTATAATTCTAGATGGTTCTAATAATAGCATAGCAAATCGTAAAGATGATTGAATGCCAATTTTTGCTAAATAATTCATTCCTTCTTCACTAATATTAATTTTTTCTGTATGTGCTCTTAATGCTAATATTTGGACAATCTCTTTTAATGTATATGGAAATGTTTTTATAATAATTATTCTATCTAATAAATCTACTGGTATACCATGAGGTTCAATATTATCTGTTCCTTTTACAGTACATATGCCTCTATTTGTAGCCATAATAACTATAGGAGCTAATGGTGATTCAATTGCTCTATTTAAATAAGAAAAACATTCTATGTCTAACATATGAGCTTCATCTATATATAAAACTCCTGGAATAATTTCTGCCATTCCCATTTCAAGAAATTTATTTACTGTTTTATTTATTTCAACTCTTAATTTTTCAGTTATTTCAGTTTTTTTTGGTCTTAAATATGAATTTAATACTGATGCTAAATCTTCACCAACTGTTGGATTAGCATTTGCTAAATCTATATCATGTAAAGAAATTTGTTGAACAACTTCTTTTTTTTTATGAACCTCACCTTTAGGTAATGAAACATATTCATCAAATTCGATATCATATTCTTTAGAATACGTATTACATCTACCTAATCTTTTTACATGTCCTGTATTTACTTCAATATATATAACATCACCAATTTTTATTTTTTCTCTAACAATTTGTTCATGTATTTTAGGTGCTAATCTCAAAGATTTAGTTCCTTTAACTGTTTTTAATGTTATTATAATAGCATTAATTTGTTTTGCTTTATTTTGAGAATATAAACATTCATTTTCTTCAACAATCATATCAATAACTTCTCCTTCATATACTAATTTTTCTTCTTTTATTTTTATATGTATACTTTTTCTAAATGCTTCTAATATAACTTCGGTTTTTTTTATTTCATTACTATACACTTCGGATCCAGATAAAAAAACAAATGGCATTTTTTTATTTATTTCTCTACTTATACCTATTGCTAATGCACTTTTACCGCTTCCACTCGGACCCGCTAATAATATACATTTACCTGCTAGCTTTTTATTTTTTATTAAATCAACAAGAAATAATGCTGCTTCTCTAGCTTTATATTGTCCTATTAAACCACATGTATTATCAAAAAACATTGAATATTTTTCATCACTTAAATTTATTTCATCTTCATGCATATAAATGTTTGTATTTACGCCTAACCCTTTTATATGACTGTGAATATTTACTCTCTCTTTTTTCCCATCATTTGATATATTTATATTAGACAAATTTATTTCCATTTTTTTATGCCAAATGTATTATATTCCACAAGGTTTTCAAAACTGTTTTTTTTTTTTTTTTTTTTTTTTTTTTTAAAATAACCACAAATACGGAA
This sequence comes from Plasmodium yoelii, assembly GCF_900002385.2. NCBI lineage: Eukaryota > Apicomplexa > Aconoidasida > Haemosporida > Plasmodiidae > Plasmodium > Plasmodium yoelii. The sequence goes on along the minus strand of NC_036181.2, from coordinate 1,709,663 downwards.
AAGAAAAAAATGCCAAAATGAGTTATATGCACACAGAAATGTTAATTAAGCATGCATGTGAATTATTAGTCATAGATAGAAATATAAAGCTGCAGAAAATATTTTCTCCAGTTTTGCTTTTATAAACCATGTTCATGTGTATTTACCATAAAATGTTGTAATTTTCTTGTAAACATTATTTATACATATCTTCATAATACTTCTTTGATTATTGCAAACTCAAATTGTTAATTGTAAAAAATATGTGTTCATCTTTTTCTTTATTATTATTATCTCTTCTTCTCTTATTCGCAAGAATGAAAACTGTTAGATATGTACCCCCCTTTTAATTATTTATTTAAAGTATAAAAAATGTCTAATTAAATATAATAAGTTTTTATTTTTGAACCAAATGATCTTCATTTATTTAGTATATTTTACAGTTTTACATTTTACAATTTTTAGAATGCTTCAAAACCAATACATTATATGATTTCGATTTTTAGTCATATATATTTTTAATGTGATGTATGGGTAGTTCAAAAAAAACTCGTTTAAAGCTGGCTTTATAGATTGAACAAATATATATGCTCATATATATTACTAGCAAATATTTATTATTATATACATTACTAGCAAATGTATATGCTTATATACATTACTAGCAAATATCTATAAACAAAAATTTTATCTTGGTATTGCAAAGCTTTTCCAAAAAATAATATATGAAAAATGGTAAAAATGTTAAAAATATAAAAATATAAAAATGGTAAAATGTTAAAAAATATTAGTGTAAGTGCAGCAGTATAATGGCATTACTTTTTTGCTTTCCATGAAATTATAGAATAATGCCAAACTGACTTATTGCTTGTATTTATAGTTACCAAATATAAAAAAAATATAAAAAAATATAAAAAATATAAAAAATATATTAAAAATATATTAAAAAAATATAAAAAAAATATAAAAAAAAACAACGGATGGTAAATATAAAATAATTAGTTCATTTAACATTCGTTTTACTAAACAGTTATATGCTATTATGCAAAACGTATTGGAAAAAAAAAATAAAAAAAATAAAAAAATAAAAAATAAAAAATAAAAAATAAAAAAAGTGTATATATTTTTGGCATATGTTCACACATAATACATTCAATTATATTTTCTCCTCTTTTTCTTGTTTTTTCCTGCTCTTTCCTACCTTTTATGATATGTATTAAATATGCCAAAATATTTTATATACTTCCATTTTTGAGAATAGTTTGTTCTATCTTTTAAATATTCCCAATAAATATATACATTATAAAGGGACATAAAAATCAAGCCATTTATTTAATCTTCCAAAAAAAAAAAAAAAAAAAAAAAATGGATAATAAAGTGTGTATTATAATGAGAGAATAATATATAGTAAAATGTTATAACCATTAATATTACTTTGTTTTTATTTTAGCTTATTTATTATTTTATATTTTTATTAACTATTATTATGAATAAAACAAAATTAAATGAGAATAATAAAACTATCTTTAAGCTTTCTATTATTACTATGCCAATTATTCATTTTTAAAATAGATCTTTTAAATGGATTTCATACTGGTAAAGTTTAAAGAGTCACTCAAATATATCTACATTATTTTTTATTTCGTACATATTTATTTGTTTCAAAATTAATTGACTAATTATTTGATGCATACTAGCTTGTTTTGTTGGAACTATTTTTCATATCTTCCTAAGACTTAAAAAATTAATTTTGTTTTTCATTTCACATTCGAGTGTTATACTAAACATTTATACATATAAATATACATGAACACATTTAATAGGAAATGGGAAAAAATATTTTTATTATAATTATGGACAATTTATAAATTTACCAAATTTTTCAATCCACAATAAAAATATATACAAAGGAAAATATATATATCATGGAAAACGTTCAGAAATATTGAAAGCAAATGAAAATGTATCACCATCACCCGTTAAGGATAATACAACTAATAATAATATGATTGGAAAAAAAGAAAAACAAAAATCTGAAATTAATAATATTTTAAAAGAAAGTGAAAATGTGACTATGGGTCGTTCCTTTTCCTTTAACATGGATATGTTATCTATCAAGCCGGTAGAAAAATAAGGATGTATTATTGTTGTGAGTGTATGTAGTGTGAGTGTATGTAGTGTGAGTGTATGTAGTGTGAGTGTATGTAGTGTGAGTGTATGTAGTGTGAGTGTATGTAGTGTGAGTGTATGTAGTGTGAGTGTATGTAGTGTGAATGTTGGGCTGTGTTAATATTGGGCCACCCGAAGGACAATAAAATATAATATCTATATTTGTTTACATACACTTTTCAGGAACTGTTAAAAGAACTCATTACTCAAAAATACAGGAAAATGTTTGAGAGACATGATAAAGATTGTGGAAGTAGCGAAATACAAATCATAATTTTAACATTTAAAATTTATTTCTTAACTGAACATATGAAAAAAAATAAAAAAGTAAATATCTACAATTTTTTTTTTTTTTTTTTTTTTTTCAAATTTTTATCTCATATGTATATTCCTAAGTATAATTAATTTGTTTGAAAAAATAATACGATGATATGTATGTATACTTTTTTTATGACTGTTAGGATTTTGCATGTTTGAGAGGGCTTTTCAAATGTGTTAGCAAACGAAGAAAACTACTTGTATATTTGGGACGAAAAAACAGAGAATTGTTTAATAAAATTACAGACTATTTTAAAATAAAAAAACCTTTATTACCTAGAACAGCAGAATATTATTCTAAAGATTTAAAATATATACATTTTAACAATACAAAAAGATTTAAAAATAATAGTGAAAAAAAGAAAAAAGATAAAACGAAAAATAAAAAAGTTCAAACGGATAAAATTATATTTGGAAATTAACTAATTTTTATAATATTCAAATAATTTTAATATTCGTCTAATTATTTATTTACAAAATTCACAAACATTTCCAATAATCATATTTTGCTACATAAGCCTTTAAACCAATATAAACTTAAAACAAATATTTTAAGTTTCATCATTTTTTTTGTTTTTACCAAGTTTTTATTATTTTCTCCATCATTTTTTTTACTATGCTTAATGTGTATTTTTACTCTTTTTATTTTTCAAAAAAATAAATTTCTACACGTATATTTCTACACATTTATACATATATTTCTACATATATTTCTACATATATTTATACATATATTTATACATATATTTATACATATATTTCTACATATATTTTTCTACATATATATTATTATTATTTTTTTTTTTTTTTTGCCACACCGTATTCACTTTGACAATTTTGAGCATCCAACTCTTTTCGTTGTTAATTTGTTCCAAACTTAGAAAATTATCATAAGCATTGATTTATTTTACTTTTATTTTTTGCTTATTTTACTTTTATTTTTTGCTTATTTTACTTTTATTTTTTCTTATTTCACTTATATTTTTTCTTATTTCACTTATATTTTTTCTTATTTCACTTTTATTTTTTTATTCCACTGTTGCAAAAGCTAGTATGCTCCAAAATAGTTAACACGCTAAAGATATATTATAAAAAATGTTTAACATAAATAAATTAATGTTGATACCTGATAAATATTCCACGTATTTTGTTTATCATAGTTGGCATATATAGTTATAATTGACTTATTGTTTTTTTTTTTTTTAAATTAAAATTTTTCCTTTTTAAATAATATTCTATTATTTTTTTTTTTAATTTTCATATGAAAACTCATTTTATTTAACCTATTTTATATTCCAAGATGACATAATATTTATGTATTTTTTTTTTTTTATTTAATTTGAATTTTATAAATATGTAAAATTTTTGTGTATTTTTATTTTCCTTCTTTTTTCACTTTAGTGTTTGATAATATGACAAAATGAAATGGTTCAATATTAAAAATGTAGAAGCAATAATTTTAAAGCTAATAGTCATTATTTTATATATTTTTTTAAGTAATGAAAAAATAAATTGTAAGAGAATAGGAACTCTATCCAACTCTAAGCATAATTTCAAAAACCTGTTTAATATATATAGTGTAATAAGCAAAGATGTTGATATAAAAAATAAAAATAAATATATCCAAACAGCCAAAGATGGAATAAATATATATGAAAAGGATAATAAAAAATCGAGGGTATATTTTTTGCCTTTAATTTTGCAAAAATATGAAAAAGATCAAAATGGCCAAGCCAAAAACGAAGGCAAAAACGAAGGCAAAACCAATACACCCATGGATAATGAAAAAGAAAATATAAATAATAAAACTGTTGAAAAAAATGATGAAAATCAGACAAAAAATACTGAATATACAACTAGCCAGATTAACCAATCTAATAAACAAACCGCATTTGAATATCTGGAAAATAATTTAATAAATGTAAAAAACGAAATAAAAAAAATAACATCATATATAAACGATTCCGACTTTTTAATAGTTCCAATAAATTATAATGATATATTAAATGAACATATATTTGATATTAAATCATTTAATAATTTTGTAAATTCCATAGATACAATATTTATTTTAAATAAACAGCCAAAAAATAATAATTATAATGTCATATTTTTAATACACAATTATGATAATAAAAATGGTAATGAGGAAAAAATTGAAATTATGAAAATATTTAGAATGTTTTTAAAAAATCATTGGAAAGAAAAATATGAAATATATATTAAAGATTTTTTTTTTTTTCAAAATAATAATATAATTGATATAGACAAAATAGAAAAAAGTATAACCCCAGAAATTGTACATATAATAAAACGTGATAAAAAAAATAGTAGTCTTATTGATATTAAAAATTTAAAAGAAGATAACCATTTTTTTAAAACTTATAATCCTAATGTACTTAGAAATATATCAAAAAAAAACTATTTTTTTTATAATTTTTTTTCAAATTTAAAACATGATATATTACAAGAATATTTAAAAATATCTAATAATCTTAAATTAGATATTTCATCACTCAAAAATATTGAAAAATTAGACATTAAAAAATATATGGATAAAATTGAAGAGTTATTAAACATGTTTGAAACATTTCAAATAAATAAAAATCTCATAAATAATTCAACTAATTTTACTCAACTTAAAAAAAAACAATATTATTATTTACTTGGAATAATTTTAACTGATTTATTAGAAAGATATGAATATAATTTAGAACAAATTAAAAATTATTTATATCAAATTTATAAAGAAAATATTAAAAAAATTAAAATAACTTCCAATATAATATATGATTTAAAAAGAGAAATTGATTTAATTGATAATTTATTTGAATACTACAATTCTAAAATAACATTTTTACACTATTTTAAAAATAAAGCTAATAATTTTGAAAATAATGCTAATAATTTTGAAAATAAAGCTAATTGTATATACAAATATAACAAACTTAAGCTTTTACAATTATTAAATGAAACAACAAGTGATATTGTTAATTATTATATTTCTAAAGGTTTATATGTTCGTGATTATTATTTTAATTCATTAATATTTTCAAAGAAATTTACATTCCTTAATTATTTACTCGAATATATTACTAGACATTTCAAAAATAAAATTAACATTAATTTTAATTATCTCTCCCCAAATGCTTTTGGATTCTCATCATACAAGTAAGACACCTCTTCATATACTACCCATACATATACATATACATATAGATAATATATACTCTTTCATATTTTTGTTCAATATATAAATTCACTATTCAAGTTGTGTGTATATGTGAGCTATTAAAAAAAAATATACACATGTGGTAAAATTGGCTAGCTGGCTAGCTATTATTACTGAGGCCTTTCTACGATAAAAAATATTTAATATCTTCATTGGGAATTTAATTATCTACTAATTAACTAAGCTATCTATGGTCTCCTATTTTGTTTTGTTTACTTCCAAATAAATGCTTTACCACATTAAAAATTTTATTTCAAAATAGTGAAAAATTATTAAAGAGCTTACATTCGAACATACATATATAATTATGTATGTACTTTTTGTGGGCTTTGTTTAATAGTAACATTTATCAAACACAAATTTAACATAAAAAAAGAGAAGGGAAAATAAACACAAAATAAAGAATAAAAAAAATGCACACAACATACATATGTGCATGCATAGTATGAAAATAAATAAATATATATATATACATACATACATGTATTTTTTTTTAGGGACGACATATCAATATCACCAAAAAAGGATGTTATGATTACTTCAAGCGAAATAAATCAAGTCGAAAAAATGTAAGTTAAAAAAAAGGCATGTCAATTTTTATGCACAATATATACACTAGTTTGTCTGTCTACTAATAATTATTCATGGTTTTTCATTTTTTATTTTTTATTTTTCCTTTTTATTTTATTTTATTTTATTTTTTGTAGAAATATTCCTGCGAGCCCTTACTCCAAAATGCTATTGTCGTTGGAAAAAAAATAGCTCGACAAATTATTTGCATTTTCTTTATTTGATTGGATAATTTTTATGTTATATTATTTTAACTATATAAACATTATATCCCATTTTTTTATTTGCAACATTTATATTTTTTTAAATTTTTTAAATAAAATAAACCACCTTTTCATTTTATTAAAAATTCTGTCACATTTTTTGTATTCCTAGTATCGGTGCTCTCGACCATTTAATTCTCTAAAATACAAAAAGAAAAAAATATCATAATTGGTATGTAAAATTATTTAAATTTTTCTATATAAAAAGGGAATTCTTTTGCTATTTAAACAATTGTATACTATATATTTGTATACCTTAACTTATATTTAAGCCTCGATATTTTTTTGCTTTTTTCACTAATAATTTTATTTATCATATTGCAATTTATGAATGGCAAATGAACTATATATTCCCAAGTCTCTCTGCAAATATTAAAATTAACAAAAGTAAAAAAAATTAAAAATTTATCTTATCATATATATAATTCCGATCATATTAAAAAAAAAATATAAAGATCATCATTTTTCTATTCAAAGATATCCATTTAATTGTTTTTAATTAATTACTTTTTTCCATTTGGGTCGATTTTAACATTATCTGGAAAAAAAGATTTGACTTCATCTTCTGCATAAACATTTCTGAAAAAGACCAAAAAGGAATAAGAATAAAATGAAAATATTCATATAAATAGTGCATTATTATATCTTTGTTCACTCGATTTTTGACTTACTTATATGGATCTGGAAGGAGGTTTTTGTCCTTTTGTGGAAGTACACTAATTAGATGTGTGTATGCTGAATATGGTTTCCCCTAAAAAGTGGGAAAAATGAAAAAAAATGGAAAAAAAAATGAGAAAAAAATGGAAAAAATGGAAAAAATTGAAAAAATTGAAAAAAATGAGGAAAAATGAAAAAATATGTGCATACACCGGTTTAACGGGACCATTTTATGAATCATTGTTACCTTTTCAAAAAAAAAGTCTGATTTTTCAAAACTTAACAAATCGCTACATAGTGGGGCATAGTGATATGGGTATTCCCTTTATAAGCAAAATAAAAGTAAAAATAGTGATAGAAATAAAAAATAACATATAGTTTGTTTAAATTTTTTTTCTTTTTCCTTACCAATGCCAACTTGCACATCCAAAATGATAATAATGTAAATTCCAGAATAAACCCTCGATGTATTTTTTTACAATTTGTTGTATTTCCTTAGAATCACTAACCCCAAATTTATGAAAATAATAATAAGATTTATATTTTTTCTCATCAGTAAATTCTGGAATATTTTCATTAATTCCTCTTTTTTTAAAATATTGAAACTCTTGGCCACTTAATATTTTTAAAACTATTTTTAATCGCTCTATATGTACTTTATCTTTGTATGTTATATAATTAGAATATTTATAGATATAAAAAATATAAGAATTAAAAATTTCATTCATAGAACCCTCATTTATATCTATATTTGGTATATGTGGTAAAAAGTCATTACCAACAAGAAACGATAAAAATACAATATCATCTACTACTCTATTTATACTAAAAATTATATTTTTTTCTTTTTTTAATTTATTTATATATGTAGCTATTTGTGTCTTTATTGAACTTCTAAGTTTATATATATCTAATATTTCAAAATCATAACTATTTAATTCATCATAATGTAAATAATAATCATGTGTGTATTTATGTGTTTTATTAAAACAGTTATTTAGTGATTCATTATTTGCCATATTTTTATTTTCCTCAGATTTATCTATTTCTTTTGATTCGCTGTTTATTGTGATATTTTTTGATTCGCTGTTTATTGTAACCTCTCTTTCACTACTATCAACTTCACCTGAATCTGACTCACTATTAACATTAAATTCAGACTGCATCTTTTCAATATTATCTACCACATTGTTATGTATAGAATCATTAGTTAGCTTAAATTTGTCTCTCAAAATAAAAATGTTATTTAAATGGGTAACCAAAGATAACATAATTAAATCTGCATCCAATCCATAGATGCAATGGTTCCAGTTTTTGAAGCTGCTGTCGTTCTTGCATTTCTACATTAGCATGGTGAAAAAAATGGAAAAAAATGAGAAAAAAATGAGAAAAAAATGAGAAAAAAATGGAAAAAAATGGAAAAAAAATGGAAAAAGATGGAAAAAAAAATGAGAAAAAGATGGAAAAAGATGGAAAAAAAAATGAGAAAAAGATGGAAAAAGATGGAAAAAAAAATGTGCTAAAATATAACACACATGTGAGCATACATATTTTTACAATTTCTTATAAAGTACCTCTCTAATAAACTTCAAAATTTTATGTTCCCCTTCGCCTGGTACATCAGAACCAGAATATATAATATCAAAATTAAAGACTTTTTTTTTTTTTAAAATTTTGAACCATTTATTTAGGGATAAATTTATCTTATACATAAAATCTGTCCCAGTAGTTATACAATTGGGATTAAATAAATTTGTAGTTTTTGAATTATCATTAATTTTAAATAAACTTAAAAACCTTCTTTTTCGTTGTTGATTCATTTTAGCTTTTGGTGAAACACCATCAACACCAATATACACTAATTTTTGGGGTTTTATCAAATAAAATAAATTTTTTAAATAATGTAAAATATTAGAAAATAATTCATGTTCATCATGTATAGGTAATGCATCTTTATTAGCATGGGTACAATGATGAATAACACCATTCATATCAATATAAAAAATATCAACTTTTTTTTTCTCTCCTTCATTAATTAATTCTTCTCTAACAGTTGGATAATAAGAAGTTAGCCATTTATACATTCTTGGTATTCCATATAATTTATTATATTCTTTATTTTTTTCTTTTCTATTTGGAAATTTGCTCTTTTTTATATTTAATATATCCATATTCCCAGTAATAGGCTTAATATAATACATGTTTTTTATCCCACATACTGAATATATCATTTCATTAATTAGCCATATTATAAGTCCTATAAATAAGATCATTCTTTCTGTTCATACTTTAACGTGTTATTACCTTTTTTAATTCACACATTTTTAAACAACTAGCTATTCCAAAAAATTATAAAAAAAAAAAAAAATAAAATAATAATAATAAAATGTACAAAATTAAACCATCAAAATAAATTTCTTAATCTCTTTTTCCATTTGATTGATTATTTAAATTAAAAAATGAAATTTATTTTTTTTAAATCAATCTCTAAATATGTTTGAAATAACATCATGATCATTTGTATGGTCAAATAGAATATTTTCGACCAGTTTCCTTTTCATATACAATTCTCAAATTTTGGGGAAAATATAAACATAATTTATTATATATATTTTATAATTAGAACAAAGAGACTAAAATTTATATCAAGTTAATACATGTTTAAGGACCATATAAAATAAGTTGCTAATTCACATTATTTTTCAAAAAAAAAAAAAAAAAAAAAAAACGCACACTAAAAAAATTGAGAAAATATGATAAAATAAATGAAAATTCGAAATATAATGCATAATACTATAATAATTATACATGAAAAAAAATTTTATATAAAGGCTTTAATGAGATAATATAGAAAGCATATTAAATAATCTTATATTGTGTGTTTCTTTTTTTTTTTAACGTGATTTTCAATAAGAGTATTATCAATATTTCTTTTCTGTGAAATTGTTATTAGATTATTTTATTTGTTTTACACTTAATAATGTAGAATAATTAAATGATATTAAAAAAAAAAATTTTCTTATTTTCTTATTTCTTATTTTTTTTTCTTATTTTTTTTCTTCTTCCCAACAAAAATAAAACAAGTCTCTTTTTGTATCATATCATCAAATGAAATCAGCGGGAAAAAATTTATGCAAATATTTCTGCAGAAAATGTAATAACTATATTTTTTATAATGAGGCATGTGAATTAATATTTAAAAAGATATACCCACAATATAACAAAATATACTATAATAAAAATGAGCTAAACAAAAAGGCTACTACTACTACTACTACTAATAATAATAATAATAATAACAATAATAATAATAATAAAGGAAATAATAAAGGAAATAATGACACACTTGAGACAGAAAATTTAAAACTCTATGATAATTTATATCGACAAATTTATAGTAATGGATTATGTGGTGTAAATAAACAAAGAAACGATTTTCTAAAAAAAGATAATGTTTATAATATGCTTGATTTTCTTAACAATGGAGGAATTAAATGCACAAAATGTAACAAAGATAATATGTGGTATATGAAATGATGATCAACCTTTTGATATATACTCAATATTATATGAACATAAATAAGACAAATTAATAAAAAAAATTATTTTTTATATGTATGCACATAATATAACCATAATATAATTACATTTTTTTTTCCTTTTTTATCCTATAATATAATCTCAAAAAAATTGTTAAATTTCAAACGAATATTATTTATTGTAATTATTAGTTATTAATAAAAATAGAAAAAGGAAAATAACAAAAACATGCCCCATTAAGGAGAAATATCGAACAAAAAAAATGACATAAAATAAATAGTAACATAAAATAAATAGTAACATAAAATAAATAGTAACATAAAATAAATAGTAACATAAAATAAATAATAACACAAAATAAATAATAACACAAAATAAATAGCAACATAACCAACAATATTAAGTAATAAATTGTTGTAAAACTAAGAAAAATAATGATATAACAAATGCGGATAAAAACATATTTTTAAAAATATTCTCATATTTATACGCATACAATTTTCTACATGTACACGATATTAATTATCCTTGCCAAGTAATAAATAATGTCATTTCAAAAATGAAAAGAAAAAATGTTAAAGAATATAAAGGACTGGAATAATAGCAGACTTGCCAATTTAATTATTCGTATCCTTTAAATTTTGTATGCTTAGAAGTATTTTTTTTTTTTCAACATCGAACATTTTTTCCTCCTCAATTTTTTTTATACATATTTGGACAAACTCCTGCAAAAAAAATGTAAAGAAAACAAGGGAAACATAGATATAGCAAATTATTCATAAATATCTACAAGCATAAATTTTTATATAAATATATTTATATAAACAAAATTGTGTATGTATGCTTATAATCCGGTCTAGAGAATTATACACATTATATAAAAATAAATTTTAAAACCTCTTGAAAATTTCAGAATAAAACTGTTTTTTTTTTTTTTTTTTTTTTATTTTTTTTTGTGAAGAGCTCACCTTTATTATTCCTCGGGTAAAATCATCGAGAATATATATATTGCTTATCAGGGAATATGTATCAATTATTAAATAAATATAATTAAAAGAAGTAAGTATTTTTTTAACAATTAAATTGTATTGATGTATTATATTTTCTACTTGAACAAAATTAATATCTTTAGTTTCGTTTATTTGTATTTTTTGATTTAAGAAAATAAAAAAGCTATATATTAATTTTATTATATCAATAATTTCGATCTTATATTTTTTATTAGCATTACTTATATATATTTTATTATTTTCATTCGTTTCATCAAAATAGTTTTTTTTTTTATCAAGAATATATGAAGTATAATAAATTATTTTTTCCATTAATTTATTTAAAAACTCGTTTGACAAACTTATTCTTTCATTTTTAAAATTTAAAAAAATATCTTTTCTTAAAATATGTCCTACGTCATTTTCCACTACCTTAGCCACATTATTATTATTATTATTATTATTATTATTATTATTATTAGAATTTTCTAAACTTGCGTTGACACCATTTCCTTCTATTGTAGACGTATCATTTACTTCAGAATTTTTCAACTTGGGTGAATTTTTTTCTTTTATTTCAAACAAATTTTCAGTTTCGACAATATATAATGAGCTAGCTATATTTAAAAAGTCATTAAATTTTTTATTTTGCTCCAAATCGCCTGTACGTTCAGAATTATTTTCACTTTTATCATACAAAAAAATAGTGTCCTTTATCGACTTTTTATTTACATGTGCCAAGGAATGTAATAAATAGGAAATTTCCTTTAATGTAAATACATCGATAATACCTACACAATTATGAATAGCTTCATACAAAAATTGAAACCCGATTTTTATCTTCTTTATAAATGTGTTTACATATATACTTATTGTCATAGTATCCAATGAAGTTTTAAAATATGATGAATTTTTCTGCAAAAAATTTAAATCCTGATTATATTCATCATGTTCGCTAGTACTATTTTTTATGCCACTTTTTATACCACTTTTTATTTTTTTCACATTATCTGAAGTAGCATTTTCGCTTTTTAGGTTCCCATTTTGTAAGTACAATTTAATGTGCAAAGAAAAATATATAGAAAATAAATAAAAAAATCTTAAATAATGTTTTTTTTTGACTACATTTTTATTAAGTGCAGTCATAGCCCACATTGCGGATCCTAAATTCTCATATTTAATTTCATTTATTGAGATGTTAATATTTTTCAATAGTTCATTATATTCTACCAAAATTTCATTATTATTTTCCCCGTTTTCATTGGGTATACTATTATATCCCTCCTCGATATTAACATCGTTACTTCGAATAGAAGAGATATCATCTTCTTTATCCAGGAGAAAGCCTATATTTGCTTTTTTGTATACATAAGTTGGAAATTTAACAATATTTAGGAAAGCATCAAATTTATTAAATATATTTTTATGTATATATTTAAATCGTGCCAGTAAATAAATTAATTGACAAATATTTGAAGATTTCCATTTTAAGAATGAGTCTTCAATAATATAACATAATGTTTCCAACATTTTATTAACATGTTCAGAAATAAATTCTAAATTATTATTTAGACTAATATAATTTAATAGTCCTTGTAAAAAATGTATAATATCATTTGAAGTAAAATAATTAAATCGTGTTATATTAATATATTTTAATGATATAAAAAATATTCTCTCTAATTTATTTTTATTAATTAAATAATAATTTCTTCCTAAATAATTTATAAATATTGATAATTGTTTTGGCATAATTACATTATGCAATTCTATATTTTTATTATTTTTAAAAAAAGTTCGTGTTTCTTTATCATATAATTCTTCTATCCCTTTTGCATTTATTATATATATATCATTAGTTGCTATATAGCTTGGATATTTTGTATTATTTGTAATAGAATCATTTCCATAAATATTCTCAAACCGTTTTATCGATTTTTCAATACTATCTTTAACATTTTCTATTAATTTTCTTTTCATATTTGAATTATATAATTTTGTAAATTTACTTAATGCCAGTACATCTAAACATACATCTGATTTGGTAGATTCTTTTCCTGTTTGGAGAGAATCAAGTGTGTGCATTTCTTGTTCGGTATCCTTTTGATTATCATTTTTATATTCAGCACTGTTATTTATTCTCTCAAAATTGTCATCCTTTTCATAAGTGTCATCCTTTTCATAATTGTCATCATTTCTATCTGAAATATCAGGTATGGAATCTTCGCTCTCTAAATATTTTTCTACATTATCATTTTTTTTTTCAGAATAAAATTTTTTAAATTGAAATATGCTAATATTTTTATTTAACCATTCATACAAGTATTTATTTTTTAGGTCTAATTTAATTAAAGAAACTAAGGAACTTTTTAAACAATTATAAACAAATATAAGTTCATTTTTATATTTCATTGTTATTTCGTCTCTTATTTGTATTTTATCTATTTTTTTATTATCAGTATAAAGTATATTGGTATTATCAGTATTTTCCATATCTATAGGAATATCATTTTGATTATTTATTATAAAAACAAAATAATCTACATATTTCATTAATACATCATTACATACTATAATAAATTTCCCTAAAATTTTAGTATCTAACATGTTATAGTTATTATGATAATTCATGTTCATAATATTTTGATTTTTTAATGGATAGAATATTTTAGAAATACATTTAATTAATTTATACATTTTACTTAATGTTTTAACTTGAAAGATGTCTTTATTTTGGCTATATGTATTTATATTATTTTTTTTAGAATATATATTTTTTAGATTCTCAAAATTAAATAATTTTGTTAATATATTATTTTCTAAAATTATATGAATAATTTTGTTTAATAATAATATACCACTATTTAACATTAATGTTTGTGATTCAAATATTATGAATGGTATATATACATAATATTTTTCTTTTAAATATTTTAGATTTTTACATAATTTTATATAAATATAATTAAATATCTCAAATATATTTATTACATCTTTTTTATTTAGTTTAAATTTGTTCATAAAAATTACCATTTTTTCATTTATATATTTGTCTTTTGTTTCTTGATTCTTTTTATTTGATGTGTTGTCTCTCTCTATGTTTTCTTTCATTTTTATTATCTCATTTTGTTCATTTTTTAAGTTTAAAAATAAATCTGCATTATCTATCACATTAATATGTTTACTATCATCATTGTTAAATGTGCTAATTTTTGAATCATTAGTTGCAATATATTTGTCATTATTTTCTTTTTTGTAATAATTCAAATGGTTTTCAATAATTATATTAATATATAATAATTTTGTAATACTCCATATAGCCCATAATGCTTCATCTATTGAAACATTATTTTTTATTTTATTTAAATTTTTAATAATTTTTGAAAAAAATAATTTAAAATTATTAAGTATCAATATAATTGAATCTGTATATTTAACACTATGAATAACATTTTCAGAATTATTAGAAGTTTTAACTACTTTTAATAAAATTATTGTTATAGCCCATAAAATAGATGTTATTTCATATGAACAAAATTTATCTATATTATCTATTAATATTTTTAAACATTTATTTATTACATCATGTTCAATTTTTATTTCATTTAATGTTTCAGATTTATTTGAAATATTATTATTTCTTATTATTATCTTATCATTTGTTAGTTTTATTTTTAAATGGTTTTTATTTAAGCTTATTGATAATTTATGTAACCATTGTTCTATACACATATAATTAAATGCATTATTATTTATAGCATTAAAAAAATTTGAGAAGTTTTTTTCTTTCCATGATTTATAAATATAGTCTTGTAAGGCTAGCGATCTGTTAAGAAAAAAAAAATAAAATATAAAGTCTCAAGTGTTAATAATACTTCGAACTGACAAATCAGATATATTCACACACATATGCTATCCAAATTATATGTAAAAATGTAAAAATGTAAAAATGTAAAAATATAAAAATGTAAAAATGTAAAAATGAAAAAATGTAAAAATGTAAAAATGTAAAAATGTATAAAGGTGTGTAACATTTTACCTATTCTCGTATTGGTTTATTAAAAATTTTTTCATATTTATATTTTGTATATCAACAACATTTAGATTATCTGTTTTCCCTTTAGTATATTTGGTTCCATTTAATTTATAAGTTTTATTTTTTTTGTTTAAATTAATATATATCTTTCCTTGAACCATTTCATTGTTCTTTCCAGAAAATACATTTTTATTATCTTTCACACTCTCAATAGTTTCTTTTTTTTTATCATTTTTTAAGTCAGCCTCTTTATCAACATCTTTATCAACATCTTTGTCAACATCTTTATCAACATCTTTATCAACATCTTTATCAACACCTTTAGTAGACATCATTTCTTTTTCTCTCGATTTGTCAAAAAATTTTAAAACGAAAATACCATTATGTATCGATTTTTTATTTTTTTGTCTTTTGTATAATGAGAAATTACTATAATTATTTTTAAGCCTATCAAATATGTAACTGTTTATTAATTTTACATTTTTCTTATAATTATTATTAATAAAGAATGGACTTATTTTTCTCATATAATAATTTTGATTGCAACCATTTTTATTTTCTTGTAAATATAGTTTATTTTTTATTTTTTCAAATTTTAATGAACAAATCCATTTTATATTACTTAGTATAAATAAAAAAAAAATAAAAAAAATCTGAAAAATTATCATTTTATGTTGCTTTATTTATTTATTTCCATTATTCTGTACAAAACTTAGAAAGCATGAACAAACCTATACACAGTTGGATGCATTCACTATACAGACATTTTATTTCATCTTTATATTTCGCTAGTCATATTTATGCTGTTATGTATTTTTGCTAATTATACTTTTTCTGTTTTCTTTTTTCTGTTTTCTTTTTTCTGTTCTCTGCTTTTTTTTCTTCTTCATTCAAACTTTTTCTAGTATAGCTATAAAATCCAAATACTCGAAACGACAAAAAAGTGACAAATTTGGCAAAGCTAACAAACTGGGGAATTAACAAACTGGGAAATTAACAAATTGGGAAATATAAAGAGATGGAAAATATAAAGATGGAAAATATAAAGATGGAAAATATAAAGATGGAAATATAAGGAGATGGAAGTAGCTCATAGGGCAAGCACGAACCAATCTGATAACACTAAACTGACGAAAAAAAATGAAATATTTTTATAAGTTTGTTCTTAATTAAAAATAAATAAATATATCAAAAATATAATACATATATGCAATTATACATTCGTATCTACATGGGTACATGACGTTATATTGTGTTATTTGAAATGTTTATATATGTATATTATATATGTATATTATATATTATGCTATATATTATGCTATATATTATGCTATATATTTAATATACATTTTTATATATTATGTATATATTTGTATAATCGAGATAAACTGAGAAAAAATAATTACTCCATAGTTGTTCACTAAACATTGTAAAGAAATTAATAAAAAAAATAATAAAAAAATAATAAAAAAATAATAAAAAAATAATAAAAAAATAATAAAAAAATAATATAAAAATGAAAAAAATCTGTTTTTTTTAAATATAGATACATTTATAGAAAGGAGAAAAAATGACATATATATGTATGTAATTCCATAAAATATAAATTATTTTTTTCAAAAAATGGATATTTATGGAGTTTGAAAATATTAGAAAAATTCCTCAACTTTTTTCTCCTTTTTTTTTAAAAAAAATGCACAAAATATAATGTTTGTGTTCTCTATCTACACTACACCATTTTAACATTTCAAACAAATAAATGAGAGTATACATAATTTATATTCCCATTTATTTGAAATAAAATTTTGAACATGAAGTAAAAGTCTACCGTCGAAATTTTGTCAAATAAGGAAATAAACAAAAAGTTGAAAAATGAAAGAAAAATTAATAACAGTATGGAGACAAAACATTATGTTGAAGCGTCCAGTCAAGTTTATTTTGCATTTGAAGGAAAATAGATACATTCGAACCCGTAGGCAATCAAATGTGATTCTAAGCAACGATAATGCAAGTGTGGAAAATAATGGAAGTGTGGAGAGTAATAGAAATGGTGAACAAAATATATACAAAGAAATGACCAAAAGGCTATATAAAAAATATAACTATTATGAAATTGGAAGCAACCCAAATAACATTAACAAAAATTGTAAACAAAATTATTCTTATATAAACGAATTAAATATCCATAAAATGTTATTATTAGGATTAAAAAAATTAAATATTGCAAAACTTAATGATATGCAAATTAACACTTTTCTAACTATTCAACAAGGGAAAGATGTCCTTTTAAATTATCCTGATGGGTCAGGAAAAACGTTAGCTTATATTTTGCCAATTTTAAATAATATTTATTTTATTCATGATTATTTAGAAAAAATAATTTTAGACTATCACGAAAATAGTTCAATTTCACAAAATTATAAATCAAATAATAAATTTAACATATATGAAAAAATGGGAAAATATTTGCTTAATTATTCTTATTATAAAAATAATGCCATTTTAGAAGACAACACTATTCAAGTACATAAAAAAATGAATAAAAAAGAAAATTATAATTTTAATTTAGTTCCAAAAAATTTTGAAAATAATCTACTAAATCAAAATGATGATAATAGTTGTAAATTTTCCAAAAAATATGGTAGACATTCCAAAAAAAATAATTCCCAAAAAAACGAACCTATTTTGAATCAAATAAATTGTCAAAATGTAGATTTAAATAATATTAGTATTATGAACAAATTAATTGAAATCATAAAAATAAATAATATCAATTTAAGCAATTTGAATAGTCTTGAAAAAAATAAAAGTGAGTTACAAATATTGAATAGTATCTTAAAAAGTGGAAAATTAGAAAAAAAAAATAACGTAATTTCGCCAAACAATGTAAATTCGCCAAACGATGTAAATATATATGAACAAACTTATAGATATCTAATTCAAAACCCATTGCAAATGAACAAAACTGTAATCATAATTACAATAAATAAAGACAACATTACTCAAATTATTAGTTTTATAAAAAAAATTGACATATTAAATAGAATAAATATTCAAACATTAAATGATATTCCATTTGTAGACATAGAAAAAAATATCGAAAAGGAAAAAATAAATGATAATACATTAGAACCCAAAAATAACGACAATACATTAGAACCCAAAAATAACGATAATACATTAGAACCCAAAAATAACGACAATACATTAGAACCCAAAAATAACGATAATAATTATAACCAATTTAATGTTGGTAATTTACAAGTTGAAAATATAAATTATCTTAATAATCCAGTTTTATGTAATAAAGAAATAATGTGGTTAGTTTCAGATATTTTAATAACAACCCCAGATATATTTCTTAATTCATATAAAAATAATGGATTCAAAAAAAATTCAAAAGAAACTATAATTCCATCTATTATAATTTTTGATGAAGTAGATATGCTTTTCCAAAATAATGCTTATAGAAATACAATAATGAATATTTTTCAAATTATAAAAAAAAGACCAGAAATATATAACCCACATATAAATATAAGTGAACAAAATATTGAAAATATAAATAAAGAAATAGACAAAATTTTATTAAATAATTCTAAAGACAAAAAAAATGAATTAAAAATTGATACAAATATTAGCCAAAATAATACTTTAAAAAATAATGAACAATCTTTTATTCAACTTATTTTTATATCATCTACTTTACCATCTGTTGGGCATACTACAGTTGGAAGTATGCTGAATGAAAGATTTAGTAATCTGGTTGATATAGTAAGTTGTTTAAATTATAAAATTCCTAAAAATATACAAACACAATGGATAGAATTAAATAAAGAAAAAATAATTAATTTATATTTATTCAATACACAAGATAAAAATAATAAAATCGAACAAAACTTACAAGATTTATCTTTATCAAATAAAATAAACCAACTAGAAAATTATTCATTTGAACATAGACTCGATATTTTAATTTATATTTTAAAAAAATATCATGAGCTAACAATGGAACATATCAAAAATGGACAAAAAGTAAAAGAAAAAAATTTAAACAAATTTGAGTTAATATATAAATTCCCAATTTATAAAACAATTATATTTGTAAATAACATAAAAGATTGTTTTAAAATATATAATTTTTTAAAAAAACATAATTGGCCTGTATATATTTTTCACAAAAATTTATCTATAAATTCTAGAATACAAAGCTTACATAATTTTTCAAATGCAACCATTGGAATATTAATAACTACTGATTTGTTAAGTAGAGGAATTGACACAAAAAATGTTGATCATATAATTAATTTTCATTTTCCAAGTGATGTTATTACATATATCCATAGGCTTAGCAAAATAAATCGTTTAAACTCTGACATAAAAAATTTAAAATTAAAAAAAAATAACATTACATCATCTCAAGACAGATTATTTTTAGTGACTAATTTGATTTCATCCACAAATATACAATTAGCTAATTCAATAAAAAATTTTGATAATAATAATATAAGTTTGTTATCATTATTTTCTAGAAAAAAATCTTTTAAAATGAAAAATAAAAGAAAAGATTCTGAAACAGATGCAAACAAAAAATACATAGATGTTGATTCAATTCAAAATATTGAATTAGACATTAATGATACGAAATTTAATCAAATGCTTCAAATTATTCCTAATGAAAAGGATAAAAAAAGTAAAACCTCAACTATCTTTCCATCAACAAACCAACAAAATAATATTTCAAAATGTGAAAAAAACGATTATTGTCATAAAATTGAAACATATTCAAATTCGTCTACTACAGATACTACAACATCATCATATTCTATTGATTCGAAAAATCAACAGATTCAAGCTCCTTTTACAATGTTCTCTCTAAATCAAGATGAATACAAAAGTGATGACGAAAGTGATGAGGAATGTTTCGAAAAAAATGATGCTAACTCAAAATATAATATCTATCAGAATATAATATCTGATGTCAAACGGCCATATAAAGAAAGCCATAATTTTAGTAACAAATATTCTGAGAGAAAAAATAATAAATTTCCTTCATGGGACAATGTTCAATTTGATCATCAAAAATATGTGATTGAACGATTTAAAAATAAAGAATGTCATTTGATGGGCCAGGTAAAAAGAGGAAAACTTATTTTGAACAATTTCGAAAGTAACAATAATGACGATGAGTTGTTGTTTTAAATTGGAAACCTCATTTGGCCCCATCTTCATCCCAATCTTTAGCCCAATCTTTAGCCCAATCTTTAGCCCAATCTTTAGCCCAATCTTTAGCCCAATTTTTAGCCCAATTTGTGGTGTTATTTGTTTTTCCACTTTTGCTCTACCCATACACCCCTTGTTTTAAATATTTTTTTTGTGTTAAAAGCGTGTATAATATAACCACTTAAAAAAAAAAAATTTGTAAAGATGTATATTAGAATGTACATAAATCGATCATTGATTCTACATCTATAAGTTCATTGACAAGATATACTTTTCCATAATTTAAAACAGTTTCATATAATTCATTTAAAACATCATCATTGGAAATAGTGTTTGAATTTCCAACAATAACTACATGTCTTTTAGCTCTAGTAATAGCTACATTCAATCTTCTATAGTCTTTTAGAAATCCTATATTTTTAAAATAATTTGAACAAACTAATGAAAAAATAACAATTTCTTTTTCTCTTCCTTGAAATGAATCAACTGTAGATATTTCTATTTTTTTATATTCATTAATATAATTTTTATTATTAAAAAAATTATCATAAAATATATTTTTTAAAATATTCATTTGTTTAGAATAAGGTGTTATAATACATATATCATTTCCACATATATTATCTATTTGAATCATAAATTCTATTAATTTATAAATAAAATAAGCTTCTCCAATATTACCTCTAGATTTATTATTTAAATTTATAATCTCATCAACATTTATTTTTACAATATTATTTAATTCTTCATCATTTAATTTGCATAGTTTATCTTCTTCGCTATCTTTATCAATAACATTATATTTATCACTATTTTCAATCTGTCTTTTTATTTTTACTGCATCTATTGCCTCTAAATTGTCTTCTCTTTTTTCTGATTCATTCCTGCTTCCTATCCCTTGTTTGTTGTCCTCGCTCTTCACATCAGTTTTGTCACCCTTCACAATAGTTTTACCATTTTTTTTTTCGCTAGTTTTTGTCTGGCAACCTTTCTTTTCCTTTATTTCAAAATTGATCATGTCCTCATTTTTGGTGTCGTCTAAAAATTCATCAAAACCATCTGTCTCTATCCAAGTAATAGGATAGTACTCATACTTTTTTATTTCAACTTCTGAATTTATTTCATTTTGTTCTTCACATGAATTATCAATAGAGTTGGAATTTTTTCCGTTTTTTCCATTTTTTTGATTTTTTTTACTTTTTTGATTTTTTTTGTTTTTCGCCCCTTGTTCATATTCACCATTTTTCAATTGCTTATTTTTATTTCCTATGATACCATCAACTTTGATATTTTTGCATGACTCGTGTGAATTTAATTTATTTTCATAAAAAATGTTATTTGACCAAATTAAAATGTTATGATTCATTCTATATTGTATATTTAACAAAAATGATATATTTTCTTTATATTTATTTACCAAACGTTCGAACATTGTAATATTTAATTTATTATGATTTTTATTATATTTAATTAATGGAGATAATTGTTTGTGATCGCCAAATAAAAATACATTTTTTTTTGCCAAAGAAATTGGTATATAACATAAGGGTTCAGTACATTGACAACATTCATCTATACAAACAACATCAAATAAAAAATTTGACATTTTGACAAACTTATTTAATTCATAATTTGAACTACTAGAACATGTTGAAAATACAACATTATTTTTTTCTATTAATTCTTTAAAAAATATATTTTTTTTTTTTTTTTTACTTTTATTTAATATTTTTATTTCATATTTTAAGTTGATTATACTTCTTTTATCAAAATTTCCTTTTTCACTTTTTTTTTTTTTTTTTAATTTTAAAATTTCGGATTTTAACTTTTCAATATCATTATCTATATCTTCACACATTTTATAACTATCACATTCTTTTATTTTTTCATCATAACTATAGTTCCATAATGTTTTTTTAATTTTACTTTTTAACCCTATACGAAAAACATTTTTTATTTTCATCTGTACACATTTTTCTAGTATATTATCTACTGACACATTACTAGGCCCAGTTATTAATATTTTACAATTTTTATTTTTTAATAATTGAAATATAATTTCACATAAAACGGTTGTTTTTCCAGTTCCTGGTGGCCCATGTATACAAAAAATATTATCAGAATATAAACAATGGTATACTGCCTTTTTTTGACTTAAATTTAAATTGGGATTTCCCCAACTTGTTTTATTACACTTGTAAATGTAGTCTGCCAAACTTTTATCTGCCAAACTTTTATCTGCCAAACTTTTATCTAAAGTGTTTTTATCTGAAGTGCTTTTATCTGACACGCGACTAAGCAATGGAGTGGAATTTGGCTGATTAGTTTCATCCTCTTGGTTGTACTCAGAAAAAAGAGACAATATTTTTTTTAGAAAAGGGTTTTGAGTTGGAATTTGATCTAAAAATAGAATTTTTAATATTTCATTTGGATTTTCTAACGATTTTTTGATTAATTGAATAGCTTGAATTTGTCTATTTGTTGATATTTCACTATTAATTAAACAAATATCAAAATAAGATTTTTCAGATAACATATAAGGATTTGAAACATTAAGTTCTTTACATAACATATCTATATTTTTTATTAAAATATTTATTTTATTTTTTTTTATTTTATTAACTGTACATGTATATATGCCTATATTATCACCCATTGTTACACTATTATTCACATTTTTACCATTTTTACAATTTTGATCGTTATTAATTTTATATTTTTTTCTTTTTTTTGAAAAATGTATTACACTTCCTTTACTAAATAAATTATGATTAAAATTTTCTAAATTGTCATCATCGCTTAAATCATTAGTGTCTATATTTTTTTTTTTTTTTACTAATTTTAAAATATAAGAATTATTATTCCCTCCATAATGTTTCATAACATTTTTAATTGTTAAATTATTTAATAAAATTCCTTTTTCAACTAATTCTTCTTTATTTAAATGTTCATAACATAGTTCGATTTCTTTATTTTCATAAATATTTTCCAATTTAATTAACTTTTCAAAATAGTTCAAAATCTTTGTTTTATTCAATTCCCCCATTATAAGTCGTCTATTATTATTTTTTTTTTTTTTTTTTTTTTTAAATCATAAAACAACCTTTATATCAAAACACACAAATAAAAACTGTGAAAGTGTTCTAAAAAAATGAAAGATATAAATAATTGGATAAAATAAAATTGTTATAGAAAAAAAAATACACAAAAAAAATTAAAATATTTATTCACAACTTCAAATCCTTTCCATTTTGAGGTAAGTTTGTCAAAATATTGGCGGAAGTGTATGTATCAAAAAGGGAGGTATACTTTACCCTTGATTATGTTTATTACATTTGATTATTACATTTGATTATTACATTTGATTATTATATTTTTTATTTCATTTTTTATTTCATTTTTTATTATGTTTTATATTTCATTTTTTATTTCATTTTTTATTGTTTTATATTTTTTTTTTTACATTTTCCATCACTTTTCGTTACTCCAATTTTAAAACGCCGGTAACGCTCATCTCAAGCAGAGAGGTAGAAATAGAAAAAATAAAATAACAAAAAAAAAAAAAAAAATAAAACAAAACAAAACTGAATAAAATATAAAAAACGTAGCTATTATATACACAAAGGGAAGTATCAATCAAAACTATACATATACATATGGTATCTATATTTATGCATAAATATGTTTGTGAACAAGATTTCTGCAACTTGGCACTAGAATAATGCAAAAGATATTAAGGAGAATTAAATAAAATTGAAAATAAACAAAAGGATAGAAATATTAAAATAAAAGGGCTAAAATAGAAAAGTTGAGAAGAAAGAATATCGCCAAACTTTCATGGTTGGTATTCAAAAATAAAAAATTAAATAATTACATACATTCGAATAGTAATAAATGTGCAAAATATATAAACTATAAAAATGTTTATTTTATTTAATTTAATTTTATTTTATTTTATAATTATAAATATTGTATGTATGTATGTAGTATTATGTATGCATGTATGAATGCGTTTCGTTTGATTTTTAGCAAAGTGTATATTTTTGTTATTTTTTTTTCTCTTAAATGATTTAAAATAATGTTATATACTAAATTATAATTATAGAAATATATAATGGGAAATGGTAATTCAGTTCAAGCAAAAAAATATATAAAATTTGAAAAATATTATTATGTTGGTGATTTGAATGTAGATAATTTACCACATGGGAGGGGGTTAATATTATATGAAAATGGAGATTCATTTTTTGGACATTTTATAAATGGTAAAAAACATGGGAAAGGAATATATATCAATAAAAATTTAACAAAATATATTTCAAAATGGAAATATGATAATATTTCAAATAAAGTTAAAGTTAAACAATTTGACAATGATACTGTTTATTTATTTTATTATAAAAATGGTCTAATTGATCATTGTAAGATTTATGACTATATTTCAAATAAGAAAAAAAAAAAAAAAAAAAAAAAAAAAAAAAAAAAAAATGATACAATACTAGAAGACACTAAAATACAAAATTGTAAAGAAAAATCTTTTGTTAATAAAAAAGACGAAATTATTGATAAGGACTTTGAAAAAGATGATAGTGATAAAGTAGATAATTTTTCAAATAAAATAAATCTTGAACAATCTCAAAATAACATGTTAAAATATAAAAAAAAAAAAAAAAAATTTGATAAAATGAACTATTTAAATGATTCCATATTTTATTCATCATGTGAATCTATTTCTAAATCAATAGGTTCAGATTATATTTCAGATTTTGAAAAAAAAGAAAAACAAATAAATAAACAAGAAGAAGACAAGTTTAAAAAAACGAACGAAAATTATATGAATCATAGCGAAAACACTAATTCATCATCTAACTTTGAAAATAACAAAATAATGAACATATCTGACGAAAGTATTATTCTAAGGCTAAATAATTTAATAAACAATAATACAGATTTAAAAATAGAAAATTATGAAATGTGGAATAAAGAACAAGTAGCACAGTGGCTTACTATGTGTAAGGTTCCTATGAAATGGGCTTTAACTGTTTATAAAAATAATATTAATGGTCAAAAATTAAATAACCTAAACTTATATTTTATAAGAAATAAACTTGGAATATTATCATATGGACAATCTATCAAATTTTTACAACTTATAAAAAACCTGCGCGTTACGGCTTACAACACAAGGCTTGCTAATACGTTGAACTTAGAAGAGTATGAAATTTACCTAAAAAAAAAAATGGAGAAAAAAAAAATGAAAAAAAAAAAAATGAAAGAAAAAAAAATGGAAAAAAAAAAAATGGAAAAAAAAAAAATGGAAAAAAAAATGAACGAAATGAACGAAATGAACGAAAAGAAAGACGGCGCAGATACAGCGACAACAAGTAGCCAAGCAGAAGACTTTCAGAAAAATAAAAAAAAAATAATGAGTAATCAGACTAAATCAATGATAGACCAAAAAAATGATGACAATAAATCGTTTTCAGATAAAATAAAAAATGGATTCTTCAAAGGAAATACAAATATAAAAAATTTACAAAATTTACAAAATTTAGTAATAAATTCAATATGGAATAAAAGTAAAGATGAATTTAAAATTCCAATTAATGAAAATAATATTCCTATGAAAATTGAAAAAGGAAAGGAATTAAATACTAATGACCAAAGTACAGGAAAAAAAAAAAAAAAATTAAAAAAAAATAAATATATTAATCATGTTCAAAAAAATATATCTATGTTAAAAAAATTACATAATACATCTAATGAATCACAATCAAGTAATGAATCCATCACACAAACATTATCTACATCTTCAGAATCATCTTTTACAAATATACATTCTGATTTGTCCTCGAAAATCTTATTTCACGACAAACGGGAATACACATCTATTGAATCAAATGAAGAAAAGAACCCAAATAACCCGAACCTTTCTCTTAGTATAAATTCTAAAAATGAAACTAACTCATTAAATGGTTCAAATCCAACAAAATTGCTACCAAAACAGCCCTGCTCGCTAGCTTCAGAAAATATGGCAGAAAATATGTCAGAAAAATTGTCAGAAAATATGGCAGAAAATATGGCAGAAAAATTGTCAGCATCATCATCATCATCATCATCAGCATCAGCGTCAGCGTCAGCATCGTCATCATCAGAAACTTCTTCGTTTTGCTCCGAACATAGCGAGTTAACCAACTTTCATAATAATAACAAAATAATAAAATATAGCAACAATATATATATCAATAGCAGTTTGGCATTTTCATACATATATAGCTTTATAATACCACCAGAAGATTTAACATTTTTGTATCAAATACAAAATTATTATATTAGAGATGTAGAAAATGATTTGAATCGAAACGATCAAGTAGATTTTTGTGATAGTTTTAACTTTTACAAAAATTTTGAAATTATTAAAAATAGAAAAATAAACCCTGATGATAGAATGTGCTCATATTCATCACATCATTCTAAATTCGAACAAAATAAAAATAAAAATGATTTTAACTATAACGATTGTAAAAATGAAAGAGAAAAAACAAAACCCCAAAAAATGAAAAGTAGAATATTTAGAGGCAGATATATGGGTAAAGATGTAGCTATAAAAGTTTTAGTTGGAAATATAAAAAATTTTACAAAATTTCATAAAGTATTATATAATTTATATATTTTAAGACATACTAATATAGCATTAATAATGGGTGTTTCGATTAGTTATCCTTTTGTTTTTATAATATATGAATATATAAAAAATTTATGTCTATTTTCTTATTTGCATTGTATAAAATATAAACATATTTATGTAAGCAAGCTATTAAAATATTATCAAAAAAAATTGAATAGCCAAAATTCTCAACAAAAAAATAATACAATTTTTAGTGATAGAAAATATTTATCAAATGATGATAATGGAAAAAATAAAATCACTAAAAAAAACAATTTAAAAGATGAACAGATTTATTCTCCATCAACGTCAATTAAATCTTTAGACACTAATTCATCTAATATGAATAATAAAAAACTAAAAAATAAAAATTCTAATGAGAAACGATATATAAACAAAATAGATTCCATGTTCAGAAATAAAAATAATATATTGTGTGGTAATTATTATTATTTATTTAGAAAAAAGAAAAATAATATGTCTATATCAAACGAACATAAAGATAGTGATCGAACAAGTTTCACAAATGAGTCACAAAAATTATTAACAAATAAAATATACAAAAAAAAAATAAATAAAAAATTGAACTTTAAAGCTAAAATCAAAATAAATCGTCCATATTCCTTCCCACCACTTCAAGAAGATTTTAATTTTTATTTAGAAAAAAAAAAAAAAAAAAAAAAAATTTTATTTAGTTATCTAAAAACGCATTCCTATTTTAAATCGAAGAAATGTGACACCAGAAAAAATAAGTTGTCTGATCACCAAATGATGAAAATTATCATGTAAAAAAAAAAAAAAAAAAAAAAAAAAAAAAAATAATAATAATAATAATAATAATAATAATAATGACAATAATAATGGCAATAATAATGACAATAATAATGACAATAATAATGGCAATAATAAATTACTGCCCTTTCCTATAACACGCACACTCACAATTACATTCTTTTCATTTCCATCAGAGACATCACCCTAGCTTGCTCTTATTTGGAAAAACAAAAGGTATTATATTTGTGTATTAACTATTTCATTTCTTTATTACATATACATAAAATGTGGATATGTGCACACTAAAATTATATAAAACCTTATACATTTTTTTTCTCATTTTTTTTCTCATTTTTTTCTCATTTTTTTTCTCATTTTTTTCTCATTTTTTTTCTCATTTTATTTGTACATGTGTATATAACCTTATTAATACAATAAGATACGGTGGTTAAATTTAAAACCAACTAACATTTTACTTGACGAATCTCTAAATGCAAAGATATCAGATTTTGGAATTAAAGAAATAGAAGAATGTCTTGATATAAATATTGATTATTCTTATATAGTTTTTCCAAATAATGTAATAAAATTTAATAATAATCATTTCAAAAATAAAATAAAAAAAATAAAAATTGTGAATAAGGGTTCAGAAGATATGCTTCATGTATTTAGTTCCAAGAATCATATTTATAAATATAATACACGAAAAATAGATGTGTCTTCAAATAACCATGATTCATCTGTTTCTTTTTGGACAGCTCCTGAAGTAAACAAAAAAAACTAATGCATAAATATATTATACCCCTTATTTATTTACTATAAAATTAACCTATTTTTAATATATTTATTTTATTTATAGATATTAAAGAGGAAACAAAATCCAAGTTTATATTCAGATGTATATGCTTATGGTGTTATATTATGGGAACTTGTAAGGCTAAATAGGATATCAATTAAATATTAAAAAATAAAAAAGATAAAAAAATGAACAAATTAAACAAGCGTTATCATGCTAAATATGTAATGAGCAAATATAATTCCAAAAAATATTTTTATTTATTTTTTTCAGATGACAAATAGTGTTCCTTTTAATTATCGTTTTAAATCTCATCTTTTGGTATAAACATATGTGAATTCTTATGAAAAATATAAATAAAAATTTATATACATTTCATATTTATCCATAATATCGATTTATTATTATTTTATTATAGGCTTCAGTTGGATATGCCAAAGAAACATTACCCTTTCAAAATATTCCACCTTTTATTAAAGTATTATAAAAAAATATCAATATAAACTAAAACCCCATTTATTTATATCCAAAAATGTTGCAATTTTTTTTTTTTTTTTTTTTTTTTTTTTTAGAATTTAATAAAGAGTTGTGTTAATAGGAACAAATATAAAAGACCTACATTTGATAGAATTTTGATTGAACTTTCAATGATATACGAAAAGGTATAACTTATAAATAAACGGTGTTTTCACCTTTTCATTGTTTTGATTGTTTTGATTGTTTTGATTTTCCCCCTCTTTTCAGATTAACCCTAAGGAAGAGGACGCTTTGATGTCTTTTATGGATGGATAGCAAATGTGTTATAACAAAAGTTAAATAAATTTTACTAAACAAACTAAATTATTAATTGATATACAAATACCTATTGGAATTTGTTTTTTTTTTGTGTTAATTTTATTTGATTTTTTTGAGGTTTTGAAATTAATAATTCATCCCTTATTATATACCAATATTCTCCATTTTTCCTAATTTTTGTGTAAGTACACTTAAACTACAATAACATATATATTTATGTTTTGTGTGTACCTCTTTAATTAGTAGTATACTTATATTTAACATTATTATATACGAAAAATATATAACAAAATTAAGTTTTGATTTTTTTTTTTTTTTTAAATTATTTTTTCTCCAAACACAACGAATATACAACATAAACAAAATATACATATATATATTATGCATATTTTCCCTTTTTTTTTCATATATATAAAAAAAAAAGACAATTATATATTTATAAAAATATAATTTTTTTTAGCTATTTTTAAGAAAAAATGTCTAACTTTTATGAAAATGATGATGATGTTCTTCAAATGATACAACAAATAAAAAAAATTACTAATGAGTCAAAAAGAAAATTTGAACATGAAATAGATTATTTAGTTAAAGATACAAAAAATTGTTTAATTAGTAGTGTTAATCAAGAAAAGAATGCTATAAAACATACAGCAGAGGAAAAATTAAATAAATATCGTGAAAATATTTTAAAACAGGAAAAAAATATTAAAGAAAAACATAGAATATATCAAAAATTGAAAACTGAATTAGCTGAAGTAGCAAACAATTACAAAAATAAAATTAAGGTTATTTATTTAATTATATTAAATATTTAATTACATATAGTGTCCATTTATATACATTTCCTTATATATAATTTACACACCAATATGCTTATACATTTGTATTTTAAGATAAACTTTTTTTTTTTTTTCACTTTTTTTTTTTACTTTTTTTTTTTCACTTTTTTTTTTTTTCACTTTTTTTTTTTCACTTTTTTTTTTCTTGACTTTTAAGGACTTCTATAAGGAAACAGAAAACATCATAAATGTTTATGAATCTGAAAAAAAAGAATTAGAGACATTAGAAGATAGAGAGTGGAAAGAATTAAATAGTCAATCAATTGAAATTCTAAACAAAACCAAATCTAAAATATATGCCAATAAAGAAGAAACTAATGAAAAACTTAGAAAGGTTTTAAAGTCAATACTTTAATATTAGTGTTTTTTTTTTTTCGATTTATTTAATTTTATTTGTTCTTCGTCTATCCGTTTATTCAATTATGCAATTATGCAATTATTCAATTATTTTATATTTTATATTTTATATATTATGCCACATTTTTTATATTAAAAATTTTGCTTAATTGTGAAATGATCTTTTAAATTATAAGTTCCTTAATAAATATATATATATATATTTATCTTAAAAATTATCCCAATAATACTACACTTATTGACATATCTCAATGTATATGCCAAAATATATTTCTTTATACATATATAAAAATATATCAAGTACATTGTTAAGAGAAAATACCTTATCCATCATATCTTTATTTTACTTTTTTCCGATCATTATTTTATATTCCTAATTTGTAAAATGGTTACAATATATCAAAAAATATAGTAAAAAAAATTATATACAATATATGCACATGATTAAATATTATTTAACATAAGGCAAACAATGAATTTGTTCTCCAAACAAATAAAATATTTAATTTATTTTATTCCTAATTTATTTATTTTATTATTTATTTTTTTTACATATGGAAAATAAAAGTTATATGAAAAGAAGCCATTTAAATTATACACGCGTATAATATATTATTTATTATGTACCTTAACATATTTAATTATATAGTAAAAAAGGGATGTTATATTTCTTTCTTTTCATGGTCTATAAACTGTAGCTAAATGTTTCTATCTATTTTAATTTCAAATTATTTTTTAATATATTTTCTTTTTTTTTATCTTTAGATTTTATATATACATATATATTATTCAACCTGCATTATATATATATGTACAATTTTTCTCTTACTACCATTTTTATCTTTCCTTTATGCTTTTTTTTTTATTTATTTTATACAATTTTAATAGTTAACAACGAAATTTACATATACAGAATGTAATTAAAACATAAATAGTTAGTTCAATTACAAATTTAATTGTATTATTTTATATTCAATATTTTTTGGTGTTAAGAGCGTGAAAAAGTAGCTTAATTAAAAAAAAAAGTTAAAATATGTAATACACATTTTTATGTGTTCATATTTTATTTATGTTTTGTATATGTACTACATTAATTATTAAAAGCTTTTAAATGGAAAAATTTACACATTGATAACTGTTTGTAGTTATATAATATTAAATATGTATCATATTGTTAAAAAAGTAAGAAAATAATTTATACTTATTATTATAGACATATTATAATATATGAACTTGAGTTAGTATATCTATATGCAACTATTCAAATATTAGACATTGTCAAGAAAAAAAAATATATTGAAAACATGTAAGATTACATTTGTTTGATTTTTTTTTTTATTATTCCATGCCTTATATACTTATGCTAATATAATGATGCTTATCAACATCAAAAATATATTCATATGTTTTATTATATATTTTACCACTAAAATAATATAAATATATCTTAACATTTCATTATTTAATATTAATTTTTTTTTGTTTTCTTTTTTATTACAGAAAATATCCCAAAACAATTAATATTAAAAATAAGGACTATGGTGGTAAGAACTTGCACACTTTATGGGAAATATTTCCATATACTATATATCAAAAAAATAATATGTACATATAAAATGAAAATTATTTAATAAAAATAATGAGAATATTACGCATTAGTGTTGTATTTTTTAAGATAATTATAATATATATATTGTTCTATATAAAAAAAGGAAAATAAAAAGCCCCAATATGTTCATAGTATTTATATGATTAATAATATCCCATTATATAGCCATTTCTCAATAATTTTTTTTTTTTTTCTTTTTTTTTTCATTTTTTTTCCCTTAGTTTCCTTTAACTTTGTTAAAATGCTCTCAAAATCAACCAGTGGTAATATATAAGAATAAAACAAATTATCACAACATTGATTTTTTAATTGTCTAACATTATTTACATTTCTTTGAATATGCTATTATTTTAATAGCCAACTAGCCATTTTATTATTTTTTTTAAGTTAAAATTTTTTTTTGTTATAAATTTTATGACTTGTTCAGAT
Source organism: Plasmodium yoelii (assembly GCF_900002385.2). NCBI lineage: Eukaryota > Apicomplexa > Aconoidasida > Haemosporida > Plasmodiidae > Plasmodium > Plasmodium yoelii. Next base: position 1,676,421 of record NC_036181.2, on the reverse strand, counting down.
GGTTGAGCTAAAGAATGGAGAAACTTATAGTGGCTTTTTAGTATTTTGTGATCGATTTATGAATTTACATATGAAAAATATAATATGTACATCAAAAGATGGAGATAAATTTTGGAAAATATCTGAGTGCTATGTTAGAGGAAGTAGTGTGAAATATATTCGAGTACAAGACCAAGCTATAGAAAACGCCATTGAGGAAACGGCTGAGCGTAATAAAAAATAATTAATATTTGAATAAAATAAAAAGTTTATAAGACATTATTATTTATATTTTTTATTTTTTTTTGTATTTATAGAAAAATCAAGAAATGCCGGAAGAGGTCGAGGTGGTGTAAGAGGAAGTGGACGCAATAGAGGTCGAGGATTTGGCAGGGGAACAGACAAAAGAGGTGGAAGAGGTGGAAATATAAGAGCAGCTGGGCGAGGAGGATATTAAAATTAAGATTTTTTTCATGTATATATAAATGGGATGTATCGATCAACTTCTTTCTTTCTTTCTTTTTTTTTTTTTTTTTTTTAATTTTATATATTTTTTTATTGTTTCCTATAACACCATATATATTTATTAAAATACGTGGTTATTTATTTAACACCATTTGCTAATTATTGTTGTTATATAATAATGCAAAATAATGTATAAAAATATCTCTATATATACATTATAAATATATTTATTTGTATATATATTGATATTAATTCTATATTGGTTAATTTGGCACTACATTCTGATTATCCTTATATATAATTTTCTTTAATATTTTATTTATTTTTAAATAATAAAAACTATTATATCTTATTTAATAAATATCATTAAAAATACACATTTCAATTTGAATAAATAAACCTTTTATTTTACTGCAATTTATGTTGTAACAAAAAAAAGAAAAAAGAAAAAAGAAAAAAATAATATACTTATAATGCGCATGTACAATTCGAGAGTTATAGTATATGTTATATGTCCTTGCATAATGAAAATGTATAATATATATTTATGTGTGAATTGGAAAGGAATGTATATGTAACGATATTATATATAAATAAGACTGAATTTTGTTACAAACTTTTATTGAGTGTATTTTTAAGGCATTTCTTTTTTATTTTCAAAATTATTTTATTAATATTATTAATATATATATATGATAGTTTTGTTTTTAGTCTATATATTTATTTATAGAATATGGTATTCCTTGAGGGGGATAGAAATTTTGATAAGGGTCCCCAAATATATAATAATTAAACTGAAAAGATTATCATAATTTTGAATTGATTTCAAAAAAATTAAGAATAAAAATAATAAATTAGAATATTTAAGATAGCCAAAAAATAACATAATCTTTGTTAAATTAGCATATATATTTATATTTTGTGTCTTAAATATATATAGCTAAATGTATGTTTCATTTCCCTTTTTCTCCCAAATCAATAATTGAACAAAAAAATGAACAAAATAGAAAATAAAAAATAAAAAAAATAAAAGTAGAAAAATAGCAAAATAACAAAATAAATAGCAAAATCGTGCTTATTTATTTTTGCTAATTTTTATTATTTTTTTGTTTGTTTGTTTTCCATATTATGTGAAAAATTCAACCCTCAAGTACTAATTTACACAAAAAGTGTACTTAAGAAGATTGAGAAAAAATTAATAAAATAGTAACTTTTATTATGAAAAGAAAACAGAAAACAAAAATAAAGAAATAATTATTATTTTTTTCAAAATAATAAACATTGAAATAGTAAAATAAAAATGTCAATTTAATAAAAACGACGGAGATACGACTATACTGGTTTTATGGTGTATTCTTATTCACAAAAAAAAATGTATATATATATATATATATATATATATATTAATAATATACCAAAATAAAAACCATTAGGAATCCTTGGATAGCCCTATATATAATAATACAAAAATTGTTCGCATTTTTTTTGTTTAGTGTGATATGTACATTATAAAGCCCAAGTTACTATATGTTTATTAATAAATGAAATATAGAGTCATATATATTAATAATAGCATACATAAATAATAAACTAGCAAATTTGTGAAGCAATGTAACAAGGAATTAAGCTTTTTCTTTACTCTTATAAATATTTTTTTCAAAATAAATTTGAAACTAACAATGTACATGCATGGATAACTAACAATATATATATATATACATACATATATACATATTTATATATATGCATACATATTTATATACATGTTTCACCAACTGAATAATAAATATGGCTATGTCAAATTGTAAAAATATAGAGGAAAACAATATCAGTTTTAATAAGGACAACGAAGATGAAATGGATAATGATTTTTTTAAAAAAAAAAAAAAAGAAAGTGATAACTCAAAATTTGACAATAATAATAAAAATATAAATTTATTTATTAATGAACAAGATAAGGAAGTTTATTGTTCAGAATCAAATGGAAACACCGATATGTGTATTAATAGTTATAATCTAGAATACACAAATGAATTAACATCATGCTATAAAACTTCCGAAAATAATACATTTTTAATCAATAACCAAGAAAGAGAAAATACACATTTAGAAATGGAAAAAAACAATATTAATGACATAAACAATTTAAATATATATAAAAATGAATTAGATAATAGGATTAAAAGAAAAAATAATCCTCTAAAACAAAATAAAGAAAATAAAAAAATTAAAAAAAATTTTAACAATGAAATAAGACCTATATTAAATGATTCAAATATTCAAAATAACTCTGGTTTTGTGTATGATATAAATAAAACTAATAATACTACTATATCAGATACAAAATGTGATAATTTCAATGAAAGCATAAAAAAAGATGTTATCGAAAATAAAGCAATTTTAGTAGAGGAGGTATATAATAGCATACTGTCTTATTAAATTCGCATATTTCACAAATTAATATTAAAGCTGTACATTTCTTTATCACTTTTTATCACTTTTTATCACTTTTTTTTATCACTTTTTTATCACTTTTTTATCACTTTTTATCACTTTTTTATCACTTTTTTATCCCCTTTTTTATCCCCTTTTTTATCACTTTTTTATGAAGGCCCTGAAGGACTACCCCAGAATATTCGTAACGAGACTGCCATTTGAAGTAAACAAAAAAGACCTTGAAAAATATTTTTCAAAATATGGTAAAATTATAGATATATACGTTTCGAAAAACCTATCAAACAATAAAAATAAGGGATTCGGATTTGTTTCTTTTGAGAATCAAATTTCTATGGACAAAGTAAGTTGCACTCCTCATTATTCATATTTTTTTACATTATTTTATATTTTTCTATAATTTTTTCCATAAAAGCAGAAATATATATACATATATATATATATGTGTGTGTGTGCATTGCTTAGGCACTCAGTGAAAAACTACATATCATTTGTGGGAAAGAAATAGTTGTTGATATTGCATCAATGAGGGATTCAAAATCTAAACATTTTTTTTGTAAGACATGAATATTCGCAACCAATTCATATATATACATATGTAGTTCCTTTATTCCCCATTTCTACATTCTCTCATTTCTAAGTTAAAAATTGTTTTTCATTTTTTTTTTTTTTTTTTTTTTTTTTTCTCTCAAAATATATGCCCCTTAGATCATCCATCTGACCATTATTTGTCAAAGGGTTCAAAAAATGAAAAAAAATATACAAAAAAAATTCAAAATAATAATACAAATTTTAATCCATATCTAAATATACAAAATAATATTAACACAAGAGATATTTCACAAAATATGAGAAATGATTTTTTCATGAACAATTATTATAATATATACTCTAACAATAATGATAATACATCAATTAATTTATTAAATCATAAACCTATTTTTAAAAATAATAATATTCCAATTCCATATTTTCCACCATTTGGATATAATACTGACCCAAAATATTTAAATCAATTGCCATATTCAAATTTCACAGATTATGCTACTCCTGATTATTACTGGAATCATACACAACCATATAATTGGAATAACTCATATTTAAATAATGAAAATATTTATAATTCGAAAAATATGGAATATCCCTACTATTTTTCCAATCCTCAATATATAAATCAAGGTAAAGATGAAAAAAATTATAATAATATCAGACTGTTATATATATATATATATATTTTTTTTTTTTATTGGTTTTGATAATTACACCTATTTTTATTAGGCGCCACTATTTTGAAAAACAAAATGACTAACCAAAATACAATGTTTGAACAAACTAAATTAACATATCCTACTAATATGCCAACATATAGAGGGTACAGAAATAATCATCCATCATGTAAGTAAAAAATAAATTATCATTTTTATCATTGTTATTATTATTTTGACTATTTTTTAATTTCTTCATATTTATATTTTTGACTATCTATAGTTATTCGTAAGCCTGGTGGCGAAGAATGGAACAAACGGGCATATAAATTATTTGTCACAAAATTAAGTAAATAAATAAAAAGATTATATATACATACATATATATACATTATTCTCATTCCTCATATTTCCACATTTTTTCTCCTTTACCTTCAGATAGTATAACTACTATTGAGACCCTTCGAAATTATTTCGAAAGTTATGGAGAAATCATAGATATATATATGCCAAATGGTTATTTGAAAAAAAAAAAAAAAAAAAAAAAATAAAATAAAATAATCCCATTTTGTGTGTATTTACTGTTTTATTTATTGATATATTATTTTTTAGACGTATCTACGAACAAGCCCCGAGGGATAGCTTTCGTTACATTCCTAGACAGTGAATGTGTTAAGAAAATATTGTCAAATAAAAATTATAAACATATTATTGATGGAAAAGAAGTAAATATAATTTATCTTTTTTTTGTATTGTTCGACAATTTTTTCTATTTCATATATTATTAATATATTGTCGTTATTCATTTTTTTATTTAAAATAGGTAGTTGTTGATTTAGCAGATCCAGAAACAAAAAGCAAAAAAAATTTATGTTACTCTTGAAGTTTATTATATATAATTAAAATTCTTTTCAAATATTTGAAGTAAAAATATAGTTTTTATTTAACCTTTTTTTCATATAATTTTTATTCTTTTTTGTTTTTATTTTATTTCATAAATCTATAATTAATATAATAGAATTTGTTACTATTTATTTCAACACATTTATGTGTCCTATAATTCATACCATATACATCTTTTATATATCATTTACACATATAAAAGCTGTATCTCTATGAATATATATTTATTATATGGTCAAAATTTTATTTTATTTATTTTAGCTACATATATTTCTCATCTTTTCCGTTTTTTTACATTTGCTCTATGCAAAATTTCTATTTTATCATGATAATATAAAATATTTTTTATGTTTAAAATATTTTTTTATTAAATTCGAAGAGTTCGAAAAAGTTCGAAAAAGTTCGAAAAAATTCGAAAAACTATTTTTTTTATTTTAACTTTTTTTATTGATTCTAATTTATCACTTTTTTATTTACATTTTTCTTGTTTTTTATTTATTATAATTTCACATTGTTTTCCAATTTTAACATATTTTATGTACATACCTTTGTGTATACTTTTCCACAATCTTCGCACAAAAATAAATTTTATCATTATAGAACTACCGCCCTTAAACCAACATTTTTTAAAACTAAAATCATTTACAAAAAAAAAAACTGTATACTACCTTTGAGTCTTTACACCCTTATATTAAATACCAAAATATGGCGATATTTTTAGGGTATTAAACTATATATATATAATATGTATGTATATATATATATAATATGTATAAATAGAAATAGGCCTTTTTTTTACTCTAAACCAAATAAATATGCCAATTCTTAGTAATATAAATACTACTATCCAATGGATAATATAATAAAAATAGTCATAAATTAAATATTAAAATTAAGGTGGTATATATAATATATTTTAATAGTAATGAATATACAAGCTTGTTGCTTTAATGTAAAATAGGAATCAAGTTGTGTAATAACATAATAGTATTATATCATCAAATATTGTTTTCTTTATTTCCTTAAAAACTTCCTTTAAAATGGATAAAACTAAAATTGAAGCCCTATTTATATATGATGAAGATATAGAGAAGATTGATAAAACAGTTACTGATGAGGATCTACAGGTACAAAACACACATAAAATACTTGTCAATAAATATGCACATGTATGTATATTTTACTCATTTATTAAACAAAAATCATGGAAATAATTATCCAATATATATATATTTAAAGAGAGTTCTTAAATTCACACACTCATTTACAAAATGAAAAGTGACTGTGATATGGTTCCACTTATTCATCCTTTTTTTTACTTAATACATATCATAGGCAGAAAAGGTGCTATACTATTATCCTAACGAAACACATGATATGTCAAAAGTAGCACATGCTAGTGCAATGGAAGGAATATCAGTATTTATAAAACAGTTCAGCAAATCTCATTTAGATCATATAATAACTACCACAAATTTAATGGTTATAGAAAAATGGTATAAGCGTGTGTTTATTACCATAGTTGCAAAAAATACATGTAAAAATAATAATATGGAAAATTTAGTATGTAAATTATTACATCACATTTTAAAAAACTTCATTTCGATATTTACTTTGCTACATGGTCATATACGTAGCTTTCTGAAATACAAGAAATATAGAACTTCGGGTAAAAAACATATTAAATATGTATATGTATATATATATATATATATATATGTCAAAATGCTGCAAATTGTTTAAATTATTTAAAGAGTGAAACATAAGATGTACAATTCCATACCTTCCTCTCCAATAATAATATAAACATTTATAATTTGTTACTCATACAAACATAGAATATATAAACTAATATTTTTCTTTTTTTTCATGGTTTGTCTATCAGAAAATATAAATAAAAAAAAATTATTGCAAAACATTTTAGACGATTATGTCTTTACATACATAAACGCCATTAACAATGAGACATTGAGTATATACAATGGTAAGAAAATTCTACATGCTTTAATTCGATCATATATATAACTAAATATGTGATAACACTTTATATATGTTTCTTTAAACACACTTTTTTAGAACTTCAAAGTTTTTATATGTTCCCTGTTGAAAATCATATTTACATTACTGTTCAGGTAAATTTTGTTTTTAGCTAGCTATTCAATAAAAAAAAAAATGCACACACACACGAATACACATATATGTACATATTTTTTTTTCAATCACTCATTATTATAGAATTTAATTTCATCATTAGTACTTACGCATAAGCGAATAAAACATGGAGCCTTATTTTATGAAGGATATTTTATTTATTCAAGTTTACCATTAGAAGAAATAAAAGTTATTTACAACTATTTGGTTTCCTATAACGGAATTGTTAGATATATATAAATATACTTTCTATGTGTGCAACTACCAAATATATTTTTTCATACAAACATTAAAAATGAGAATATATATTATATACATTAATTATGTTTTTTTCTTTATTTATTTAAGGTCAACAATTTAAAGTTAAACCAATCCCCCTTTAAAAAAATTGCATCATCTGCTGCTACCAACGTAATTTACAATTTTATGTATTATAATTTATTCATATTATTCTCTTATTTTTTAGCTTAATATACCCGGATTAACTGAAAGTTTTATATTTTTCTTATTACATTTTTTTTAATTTTTTTAAATTTTTTAAAATTTTTTTTAATTTTTTTTCTTGGGCTTATACTAGACAAACGGGGGGCTATCAAGCTTTGGACGATGCAACTCAGTAGAAGATCAAAATGGATTTCTCCTAGGAATTAAAAAGTAAGAAAAAATTAAAGTGTTAATTTTTATAAATTTATTTGCTACCCAGCATATACCATTTTATATACGAAAATAAATACATATATTTATTTTGGAAAATAGTTGAAATAATATACACATATATGTGCTCTTACTTAATCAATATGAATACAGATCGTCCGTATTTATGCCAGTTATAACATTAGCAAAAAAAAAAAAATACAAACTAGTTGCATTTATATTTAAGGGAATATTAATAATTTTATTAATCAAAGGTAGCATAATAAAGGATGAAGATTTTGATATTATAATAGATATACAAAATAAATGGAAAAATGAAAATAAAAGTAATATATTTAATTTAAATAGATTAAATGATCAGTTACAATTACAATTTAAAAAATATATTAATAGAGATGATGCTATTAAATATTTTTATTACAATAAAATTAACAATTCTGTAAAAGCATCAAATAATAATAAAAAATTTACTCCAGAAGAATTACTTTTAGTATCCCATGTTCATCATTTATTTGACACATTTGAAACGAAACAAAATAAATTCAAATCAAATAAGATTAAAAAATCAAAAAGCGAGGAAATAGAAAAAGTGTCAGAGACAGAAAACAAAAACAAGGAAACTGAATTATTCATTGCTCAAAATAGTGACGACAAAAATGATAATGGCCTTGATGAAAATGCAAAAACAATCGAGGCAAGTCAAAAATCAGAATCGGGAACAAACCCAAAGGATTCACCCAAAGAAAAAGATGGACTAACTGAACCGGCTAAGAATAATAAATCTGAAAAGACTGAAAAGACTGAAAAGTCTGAAAGTAATTGGGAAAAAGCAACAAATTTATTAGAAAATAAAATAAAAAATTCCAATATTATAAACACAAAAACAGAAGCAGAAACAGAAAAAAATACTCAGCCAGTTACAAATAGTTCTATATCTATTATAGAAAAAGAAGAAGCCCCAAATAATCTTAAAACTAATGAAACAATAACCGAAAATTCTCAAAATAATAATACTATACAAAATAAAAAATGTGAAAAAAAAAAAATAAAACTTGTCTTTAACCCTGAATTAAATAAAAAAATATTTGATGATGTTAATTATGATCTAAAAATTAAAAAATATTTTTTTAAGGAAGCAAATTCTCCATGGCTATTTGGGAAAAGAGAAATGAAAAGAGAGATTTTTATGTTTCTTGATGATAACAAAATGTCTCTTACAAAAGCACAAAATTGTGCCGATCAGATAATGAATAGTAATTTTTCTAACATATATATTTGAATTATATTTCTACATATTCAATCTGATTAATAATTCATTCTTAATCATAATAAAAGAAAAAAAATACGACTACTCTAGTTCACATACTCTTATTATGTTGCAATTTTTTTCTTGTTTCTTTTTTACACGTCACACAACTGTGCAGGTATATCCTTTATTTATGTTTATTATTTTTTCCCTTTTTTTTTTTTCTTTTTTTTTTTCTTTTTTTTTGCTTTTTCAACATTCGTACACAAATTATACCAACCCACTAGAGACGCACATGGTGCGACATTTCGTGCACTTTATTTGTTTTGAAATATTTTATAAAAATTCCATACAAGGAATATAAATCATACATGTGTATATATTACATATATGTATAAATTTCTTTTATTGAATAAAAAGCAATTTTAAATGTTGGAGAACAAAATAATTTTGAAGAAAACTTGATGATATTTTTAAATATACAAATATTTGCATGCCCATATATGAGCGAATTGTATGCATCTAAAAATGAGAAATTATGAAAATGTGGAGATGCAAATAAAATAATGTTGTGGAATCACAATGGATATGTACACATTTATTTAAATAATAGAAAAATGAAGAAAACAAAATGAAGAGGGCAAAATGAGGAAGGCAAAATGGGGAGGGCAAAATGACGAGGGCAAAATGACGAGGGCAAAATGACGAGGGCAAAATGACGAGGGCAAAATGAGGAAGGCAAAATGAAGAGGCCAAAATGAAGAGGCCAAAATGAAGAGGCCAAAATGGGGATGAGGAAATTGAATAGGATCGATAAAAAAGCGAAATATTTATTCGCTATTTCTTATACAACATTTTTGATTTCATTCAATGCATCTACATCATAAAGAATATGATCAGTATCATGTTGTTCAACTGCTTTTATAAAATTTTTGGCTATAAATGGCAACAATGGATAATCTTCTTTTGTATATTCATAACTATTTTCATCATTTTCTAAAAAGAAAGATTTCCAACACGATTTAAAAGATACTAAATCTATTTTATTTGCCAAAGCTGTTGTAACTAGCCAATTAAAATAACTTTCACTTCTTTCTAAATATTTATTACATGCATATTTTTTTAAAGTTAATTTTAAAATGGTATTCTGAAGTTTTTCATTATATTTTGAAGGAATATTTAATTCTTCAAATTTTTTTGTTAATTCATCCCATTCACTTATATTTGTAGATAATTCCATTATTTCTTTAATTTTAGGAAGATAATCTTCAACATATGAATAATCATTTTGTCCATTTTCATTTGCATTAGAAATATCATTTGACATTTTATTATTTTCATTTGCTTTATTCGAATCTTTATTGTTTTGGTTTTGGGTTTGGTTTTGATGTTCATTAATTTTATTTACATCTACACCCCCTCGAAATGACGAATCTTGTCCCGAACCACTAGATGTGTTATTATTTTGATTCTTTTTCAAATTAAAAACTCTTGAAAAAAAATTGCCTTCATTTTTGTTTTCTTTATTCGTAAACATTGAACTCAAATTGCTAAAAATGCCATTATTATTGTTATTATTATTATTGTTATTATTATTGTTATTATTATTGTTATTGTTGTCATTTCCCATATATGCTTGATTTTTATATGACATATTATTTTTTGATGTATTTTCATAATAATTGCCACCAGGATTATTATTATTATTATTATTACTATCAGTATTAAATGGTCCGGTTCCATCACCAAAATGGGTACCAGTATTTTGTCCGAATTTTATATCATCCCCCATCATTTTAGAAGATGTATTTTTATTCTTCATAATATTCATTGTCATTTTTTTCATATTTTTATTTGGATCCATATTTTTCATTCCAGTATTTCCCATGCCTCTCATATTCATTTGATTGTTCATTCCATATGGCATATTATTATTATTTCCCATTCCTCCATTAGCATTATTATTATTATTATTCATGGCATAGTTGGAATTTCTAAGCAAATTATTTCGCATGTTATTCAAACTACTATTCATTTTATTTTCATGATAATTATTTGAATTATTATTAGAAAAAATTCGATTATTTTGATCAATTGTTTCTTTTAATATTTTATCATGTAATACACTTAAAGTTGTTGGACCCTCTAATTTATGAGCAAATTTTTTATTCCATTTTTCATTTCTATTATCTATAACATCTTTAATTAAACATCTAACACGGAATAATATACTTTCATCATTTACAATTTCATTTAATTTATTATATAAATTTTTCACTTCTTCTTGATTTGATTTTTCATGTGTATCTAATATTTCACCAACTGTATTTAAAAACATACATAATGCTTCTAAATGTAGATTGCCTTCATTAGTATCATTTTTTTGAGAAATATAATTATCTCTTTTTTCTAATAATTGGTTAATACATACAAAAACAATAGGTATAGAAATAATTCCAGATTTAACCAATTCTCCAACAAATAACATATTTCCTCTTACTTTATTTTTATGCATTTGCTCAAATTCAAATTTTTCATCATCATTTAAATGACTAGGAAATTCTATAGGTTTTAAATTATTTTCAAAACTATCTTGACATTGATTTATCAAAATTTTTTTAAATTGAACTACTGATCCATCTTCTAATTTCATACTATGAAAATGTATATTTAATTTTTTACATAATTGTACATACATTTGTACAAAATGATGTTGAGTTACTGCTTTTTCAAAAACCAATTTCATTAGCCCAATTATTTCTTCAAGTTTTGATATATCTACTAATATTATTTGTTCATATAATAAATCAAATTTTTCAAATGTTAATTTATTTAAAATACCTCTTAATTTTCTCATTAGACATGTATATTTATCAGCTTTTAATTGACTTTGTTTTACTAGCCAACTATTTTCTGATATTGTTGGTTTAGAATTATTACTACTACCATTTTGTTGTCCTGTATTATTATTTCTCCATGCATCTGGTGATTCTACTGCTCTTGTAGAATCAAAAAATCCTTTTAATTTATCACCATCTCCTTTTCTCCATTCAAAACTATTACCTTGCCCATTTTTTCCTCCATGATTATTTCCACTATTATTATTTATATTCAAATTATTAGGATCATTATTATTACCATCCATATAATTCATATTATTATTATTTATACTATTTAAATGCATATTATTTTGCATATTTTTAGAAAAAGCATATCTCCACCCATCATCTCCACCTTTCGCATTATTCGAATTTTGATTGTTTTGCATATTTTTTTCATAATTATTATTATTTCCTCCTATATTATTATTATTAGAATTGTTTCCAACATTATTTCCAGAATTATGAATATTGTATTGATTCATTTGAGAATTATTTATATTATTTCCATGACTATATCCTGAATTGTTATATCTTTTATTGTTATATGTATTAGGAACTTTTCCATCATTCATATAAATATTGCTAATATTAGAATTGTTATTATTATTATTATTATCTTCATTTGAATTTATATTATTGTGCATATAATTATTTCCTTTATAATGTGCATCTGATGTATTATCTTTGGATAAAACGAAATTAAAATTTTCACCTCTTAAGCTCCAATTATGACCTAAATATATTTCTAATAAATCAATTTTTGTAAACCTTTTTTCTGTTTGCCATTTTTCGATTTTTTTTTGTTTTTCTTTTTGTTTTGGATCTAACACATTTTCATAATTTTTACTATCTTCACCCTTTTGACAATTTTGACAATTTTCATCCTTTTCATCCTTTTCATCATTTCTTTCTTCTGATTCTACATTTTTATTATCACTTTTTTCCTTATTTTCTACGTCCTTTTCATCATCATTTTTTTTAGATTTTTCACAATTTAATTCTTCTGTTTTTTCTTTTTCTTTATTATTCAACTTATTATTTTCTATGTCCTTTTCATCATCATTAGTCTTAGCGCTAATTTCATCTTTTCCCATTTTTTTTTTTCCATCTTCGTTAACATTCATAGTTATTTTATCATCACCAATATTTATTTTATTTTGTGATACATCTTTTGAGGCAAGTTTGTTTTGTTTTATTTCTTTTTCTTCAATTTCAATTTTATTAATTTTATTTTTAGTACCATCAAGTTCTTCAGTTGCTATATTTTCTGCATCTTTATTAGATGCACTCATTATTTCTTTTTCTCCGTTCTCTAGCTCATTAACAGTTTCTATATCACCACCTTTATTATTGCTATCGGTTTCTTTATTCTTTTTCTCCTCAATTTCTTTATTTGTTTTCTCTTCAATTTCTTTATTTTTTTTCTCTTCAATTTCTTCTCTTTCTACATTCTTAATTTCATCTTCTCTTTTTATTTCATCTTTATCATCTTCTTTTGTTAATTCTTCTTCGTTTATTTCACTTTTATTATCATAAGTTGCATTATCAGTTTGTTCCTGTTTCATATGACTATTATCATCGATTCTTCTTAATACTTTACCATTTTTGTTGACATTACTTCCCTTTTTGTCAGTTTGATCTGGCTTGTTATTATTATTACCAGTCGATTCTTTTGAATCTTTTTTAGGTCGACGTTTTGCCATTTCAGCAAAAGATATTTTTCCATTCCATAAGCTTCCTTTATAATTATTAGATCCCGTTTTATTATTATTATTATTATTATTATTATTATTATTTTCAGTAGATGTATTTGTATTGGAATTATTTTCTCCTTCTGCTGGATATTTATAACTACTTTTTGCTTGATTAAATATATTACTTTTTTTTCCTTTTGCATTATCATCTAAATTATTTATTTGACTATTAATTTGTATTTCATCTTTTCCAATTTCTTTATTTTTATTTACATTGCTATTAACATTATTAGATTCATTTTTTTTCACTAAATCTTTGTTATCTGCATTTTCCTCATCTACATAATTTTTGTCATTTATATTAGCAGTTTGTTTTATTTCATCTTTTGTAATTTCTTCAGTTTCTTTTTTTTGATTCATATTATTATCACTAGTATGTGTATTAGTTTTTTTGTTTTTTTCAACATCTTTCTTATCTTCATTTTCATTATCTTCCATTCCTCTATTATGACCACTACTACTATTTCTAGCAGAAGCAGATGAAACATTTGGAACTATTTTTTCTCCAATTTGTTTTATTTCAACATTTTTTATTTTTAATTTTTCTCTTTGTCTATGTGAATAGCTATTATTATTTCCACTTAAATTGTTTGAAATATTTTTTTTATCGTTATAGTCTATTTTTTTATTACCATTACTGGTTACACCAATACTGTTGCTATTGACATTGCTACTACTATTAATATTGGCATTGCTACTACTATTAATATTGGCATTGCTACTACTATTAATATTGCTATTAATATTGCTATTACTATTGCTATTACTATTTTTGTTTTTATTATCAACACCCTTTGGTCTGTTAGAATCCTTATTTCGAGCTTCTTCGTTAATGTAATTTTTATTACCAGAATAGTTTCCAATTGTTTTTCCTTTTATTTTATCATCAGCTCCACCACTCTTTTTCACTCCTTTATTATTACTATCATAACGTTGGTTAGTGTTGGTTGTACTACTTAATAGATGTGATTCTTTTTTTGCATCTTCTTTTATTTCAGCATTTTTTTTAGATTCTTTATTTGTGGATAATAATGGTGTTTCATTTTCTTCATTTATTTGTGGTACTTCTCCATGAAACCCTTTTCCATATCCAGCTCCTTTGTTATAATTTCGACTATTACTATAATTATGATTTGTATCTCCTGTATTTCCATTTTTTACAGAAGATGAAGATGATGGTGCTGGGTTAGTATTATCTGGTTGTGGAGTTGATACATTTATCTTTTCATTTTTTTTTTTATTATTAGGATTCATTTTAGCTATTTTTACCCATGATGAAAATTCCATATTCTTTTTATCACCATTCTTTACATTCTTTATATTATTATATCCTACTTTATTATTTGCATTATATCCAGTTGTATTATTTTCTTCATTACTTGGATTGGTATTAGAATTTTTATTTCCAGCTTCATTAGTTTGGTTATTATTTATTTCTGCATTGTTACTACTATTGATTTTGTTTTCTTTTGTATGTTTATCTTCTTCAGGTTTTCCTTTTTTATCATTTGTTTTATAACCTAATTTCTCTGTTTTATTACCTCCTTCATCATATCTAGTATTACTACCTCTTCTATCAGAACCTGTGTTATACTTACTATTCGAATAACTTCCATGTTTGGTTGTACTATTATTGGTTCTTGAATTAATGTTGTTAGATGTGTTGCTATTATTTGCACCATATCCTTTTTTAACCCAATTATCACCTTGTTTTCCATATCTACCACTGTTATTATTATTGTTGTTATTTGTATTATCCTTTCCTGCATCTTTTTTAGATGTATTGGTTCCACTTTTATCGTCAACAATTTTGTTGCTTCCATAATTTCTACCACTTTTATAATCCTCTTTATTGTTACTAGTGGTAACAACATTTTGATTTGCTATAGTATTACTATGTCCTTTACTATTTTTATCATTTGAGCTATTTAAATAATAATTGTTTTTTCCCTTATAATTTCCATATTGGAAATTCTCTTTGTTATTATTCGTTTTTGTATTGTTACTTTCGTTTAAATCAGATACCACTTCCTTTGTTGCATCTCCAGATACTCCTGCCTCTTTAGTATTATCATTAGATGTATTAACATTATTAGTAGTATTTCCAATTGTAGATGTAATAGAACCTCCTCCACCAGTAGTAGAAGTATTTACACCATTTCTATTATAAAAATTATTACCACCTGTTATATTATTTGATTCTTCTTTTCCTCCTTTATTATTATATGAACCCTTTGAAGTAGCTGAATTATTTTTCATTGTATTACTTCCATTATAATTATAGTTAGTATTAAAATTATCAGTTGTATTATTTATCAAATTGTATCTACTATTATTTTTTTTATTATTTTCATGTTTCATTCCATAATTATAATTATTTAATACCTCATTTCCATTTCCCATATTATTTTTCATTGTATTTTTATTTTCTTTATAATTATTATTATATTGCTTATTGTTTGTACTACCACTAGTTGTATTGTTATTATTATTTGTTCCAACATTTTCAGTGTTATTATTATTCATTCCTCCAGTTCTATCATTATAAACATTTTGTCTTTTTTGTTGTTTGCTAATATTTCCAGTAGCATTCATTCCCCCTATACTCCCAACTCCAACAAGCCCTACCATTCCATTACCCATATTCCCTACATTTCCCATAGGAACATGATTACCTATATTATGTATATTATTTATATTAGGGTTATTTAATAAAAGCCCATGATTCATATGTATGCCATTTATATGCATTGGATTATTTATATTATCTATATGATGATGAGGAATAGGAACATTAACTCCTGGATTTATGATGGAAGGGTTTAGGCCTATAACATTTCCAGTAGTATTTAAACTACCATTATTATTATTATTACCATTAGAAGGAGAATTGTTATTTCCACTATTATTATTTGTATTATTATTTGCATTATTAGATGTATTGTTAGAATTAGTAGATGTACTACCATCTGTATTTATTCGCATAACACCAGGTTGCATAGTATTATATGCAGAATTGAAAACATATCCTGCTCCTCCAATATTAGCAGAAATTAA
The DNA here is from genome assembly GCF_900002385.2 of Plasmodium yoelii. NCBI lineage: Eukaryota > Apicomplexa > Aconoidasida > Haemosporida > Plasmodiidae > Plasmodium > Plasmodium yoelii. Next base: position 1,659,671 of record NC_036181.2, on the reverse strand, counting down.
TGGATTCATATTATTATTATTTGAATTTATATCATAATTATTCTCATTAATATTATTAGGGCCATGTAAATTAACATTGTTACCAAAATGATTAAACATATTATTTCTTCTGTTTGTTTGCCCCATATGATTATATGGTAATTTCATTGGAACATTATCAGCACTATTTAAAAAATGAGGATCTATGTGATGATGACTAGCCATATTTATTGGTCCACCCGTAGCTAAAGGTCCTGCACCGGGTAAACCACAAGATATAAAATTATATGGATTCATATTTAAGTTTGCATTTTTTTGAACATTAATTGAATTATTACCAAAATGATTATAAACTGGAGGTTGTGGAAAAGGTAGGTCATGATGTATATCCCCATTATTTGTACCAGCCACCCCTCCACCTCCATATGGTATTGGAGTAAAAATTGTTTGATGGCTAGATAAACCATTTGGATGATTATTAATTAAATATGGAGGATTCAAATAAAAATTATGATGATGTGGATGATGATGCATCATTGAATTATTACCTGGGAAATTTTGATGTGCATTATTATTATTACTATTATTGTTACTTGTGCTATGTATATCTGAATTATCAAATCCATTAGAATTTTCTGAATTGTTCATAAAATTATTAGACCTTAAATTTTTTCCTCCTTCTAACATATTATGATTTAAATATGTTGAATCTATGGGCCCTGTTCCTCCTAAATTTTTATTACCTAGACCAGTTGTATTATTATTACTATTATCTTCTGTATTAATACCATGAATATTGTTATTATTATTGTTATTATTTACTTTGGAATTGTTTCCAGATATAGAAGTTAGATGATTATTATTATTTTTGTCAGTAAATTTTTCATTTCCATCTACACCATTAAATTGTGCTCCAAGGGGTGTATTTGTATTTCCAGCATTTGTATTATTTTTATTAACAACAGAATTCGAACCTACAATACCCCCAGTTTTATTATTATATCCATTTAAATTCGAATCAATAATTGTACTAGAATTATTATTACTAGAATTTTGAATTCCTAATAAATTACTACCTGTTGTATCATTATTTATATTTGTCATATTATCTATTAATGGAGTTTGAATCATAATATTATTATTATTCCCTAACCCATTCATATTTAACAAATTAACATTTTGCATATTACCAAAAGAGTTATTTGAAATATCATGATAATAATTACCCCACATTAAATTATTAAATTGTAAATTACCTTGAACAGATTTAGTAGATGGTACAAATTCAGGTGCATCAGCATTTAATGAACTTCCAGAAATTGTACTACTACTGTTTGTGTTACTAATCAAAGATTTTGTGTTCGATTTTTTTGTTTCAATATTATCATTACCATTTACATTTTTATTTGTTTTTTTTACATTTGAATCCCCATTTTTGTTATTATTTTCTTTTTTTTTTATCTTATCATTATTATTATTATTATTATTATTATCATTACTACTATTGTTTTTGTCTTTATCCTTTTCATTATTATCATCTTTATTATCATTTCCATCAGGATCCGTTCCATTACCACCCCCATTACTATTACCTGTATTGTTATTATTTCCTGGTCTATTCCCAGAACCTCCTTTGTTATTATTATTATTATTCCCTGAACTATTACCATAACTATTTTTATTATCGCTTTTATTATTATCGCTCTTATTATTATCGCTCTTATTACTATCATTCTTATTACTATCGTTCTTATTACTATCATCGTTTTCCGCAGCATTATTATTACTACTAGCGCAATTGCTTATTTTACCATGAACAGTGGAGTCGTTAATTTTTGTATTCTCACTAATTTGAGTTATTTTCGATTCTTGAGTAATATGACTATTATTATTATTTACATGATCACATTTTTCATCACTTATTTCAATTTTATTATAATCATTACAAGACTTAGAAAATATATGGGAAGGATTGGCAACACTAGATGGGTTTTTTACAGTATCTTGACTGTAACCCATTTCAGATATGATTTCACTATTACTACTACAATTATTATTATTATTATCATTATTAACAGTAATAATTGGTAAGGTTTCATTTACATTGGAAATATTAGATGTATCCTGAATCTTAAAAGTTGAGTTATTAACAGAATCATTATTTTTAATAAAATTATTATGATTACCTTGTGAATTATTAACATGTTCAGATTTTTTCAAATCACCAATGTTATTACTTCTGTTACTATTAATAGTAGCATTATCATTACTGCTATTATTGTTATCACTACCCTTTTCAAAGTCCACTACACCATTTTTACCTGACAATGACATGTTCATTATAGTATCATTTTCCTTCTTTTCAAATTTATTTAAAGCCTCATTTTTATTTGTATTATCATCATAATTGTTATTACTATTGCTACTATCATTCCCTATCGTATTATTAACCTCTTTAGCTTGAAAATTATAACCCATGCATTTGGTACTGTTACTCGATTTTTCGAACTGTCCATTTTGCATGTTATTATAATTAACATTGCTAGCTAAATTGCTTTTTATTGAATTTGGAATGGTTGATGAATTGTTGTTATTATTATTATTTTCATTATTATTAGCTTGCACTTTAGATTCACAAATATTATTAATATTATAATTGTTTGCGCTCTTTTTTCTATTATCCTCTTCTTCTTTATTATATGTTTCTTTAAAACAAACCTTATTATTTAAAATAGTTTTTTCTTTACATTCCGAAGAGCTATAGGATGATGCGATATTTAAAAGTGTGTTTAACATTTTGCTCCACAAATTATTATAACTATATTATCCTTTACAATTGCTTATATATAATATACGTATATATATATATATCTAATTTACCCAATTATATATATATATATATGGGGGTCAAATAAATTTGCATACGTATATATTTACTCTAAGCGTATTATAATTATCCTTTTTTTTTTTATAAAATAACAAAAATTAAAAATGAATATATACACATATATTTATATATGTGTGAAAATAACAAAAAAAAGAAAAAAAAAAATGAAATTTAAGCAAACTGGAATAAATAAAATTACATGAGTATTATATAATTATTTCTTTTAATTTTGTCAAGTGATGTTGTTAAGCTTAATTTATTCACAATCTCGCTTTCTCATTGCTTTTGATTTATTTTTTTTTTTTTCTTTTTCTGTTTTTTTATTTATTTTCTTGAAATAAATATTCTTTTATAAAATTGTATTTCACATATAATTATATATTTATTTAACTATTTTATTTTCTACAAATAACAGATAAAAAATGTTGCATACATATATTATATATATACATTGAATATATAAATTTGCACATATATTCATATACATATATATAATAATAATAATACATATTTTTATATACGTTTACATATACGTATATATTTATTAATTCTTAATAATGGAATAAAATGGAGAAAAATCAAAATTTTTTAATTACTCATAACATGTAAAAAATACAAATTATTAATCTAAATATTATGATAATACAAATAAATAACTTAATGTAAAATGTATAAGTTTGTACAAAAATATTAATAAGATGGCTTTATATTTTTAAATTTAAAATTATTCACAATAATTAAAAAATAAAAAGGAAAAAAATTTCGAAGTATGCAAAGATAAATCATATATATTTATACAAGGAAAAAATGTCGTAATTATTATAATATAAAATGAAGTCCCAATATATCTAACTTTATTATTATTTTATATTCCTTTTATTCTCAAAGCTTATTATTATATTTCCAACTGATATCGATACAATAAAAAATTATTACTCATAAAATGTTAAAAAAAAAAAAAAAAAGGGGGAAAATATGTTATATAAATATGTAAGTAAGCCTATGGATATAATAGCATGTATACATAAAACTTATTAAGCCCACGTTATATATATATATATGTAAAATGCATAAATAAAATATATTATGATTGAAAATAATGTTTCATAATTTAATACAACCATAAAACTGTTATGTATTTATTATAGGAAAATAATTTAACACTTTAAAATTTGGTAATATAAAAATATTTAAAATAGAGAATGCACATACATAAAAATACAATACATCTATAATTGTATAAATATAAAAAGTTAATACACATTTAATGTATGTAATTTTTGCATACATATAAAATCACGATTTCCAATGAAAAAAAAAAACTAAAAATAATAATTTATTAAATAAAAACTGCTTGTTTATATATATAGAATTATTTGCTATACATTAATATACATATGCATAATGTATACAATCTTATATAGGCTTATATATATATATATACACCTTTTTAATCTAAAGTATGGTCATTAATGTATATTTAGTTGTAGTGAATAATATATGCGCATATATGTATAATGTACTCTTCTTTTTATATATACTTCCAAAATTTATTTACGATAAATATAAACATATATGGATATAATAAAATGTTACAAATATAGTGTGTGCATATAAATATTTATAGATATAGATGAATAAATATTAAATGGGAAAACATGATTTGACATGTATGATATTTCATAAAATGATATACATTTTTATATAATCATCAAATATAATAATAAAATTATATACATCTATTTATAGTTTTCTTCATGTACGGTTATGAATAGGAATCCTAAAACGTGATATTTTAAGCACATATGTATGTATATATATATGTATATATAAATATATATACGTATTAATACGCACGCATATAATTGTATTATAATGCTATAAATAGTAGCATACTTGCATATATACAAATATAATAAAGTTAATAATTAAAAATAATAAATACTCTATTTATTAATTCGCACACAAATTAATTTAGATCTACATAAATATGTAGTAAATGAATATATAATTAAAATGAAATGAACGAAATGAACGAAATGAACGAAATAAATGAAATGAAATGAAATGAAATGAAAATTGTAAAGAATCTACTTTTTCATTTATTTTTCTTTTCTTACTATAATACGTTTCTCCTTAAAGTTAAAATATATAAGCATGTAGTAACCCAAGTATATGTTTTTTTTTTGTGATGTTACATATAAACTTAGGAATACTTGCAAATATATATATAAGAATGCAATTTCATTAATGTAACCATAAAGCATGTATACTTGTTCTGTTTATCTTTTATGTATAAATCAATATATATTCATATACATGCATAATCTATATTACATATATATATATATAAATATATATACATACATATGCATATAAATATACACAAGTATATAGTCTATGTAGCTGTTTACGCACTAATAATTTTTATGTTGAAATATTGTGATAATATTTTATAAAAATACATATAATTTGTTACAGTCTATACATGTATAATATATATATTTATATATATATTAGAAATGCAAAAAATATATATGTATAAATTTTATAAAATACATATTCTTTTTTCGTCATCTTCCGTTTATTGGCTCCTTGGTATATTTCAAAATTCTCTATAAAAAATTGGAAAATCTTTCCTCCTTTTTATAATAAATTGTATTCATCTTTATATTTTCGATTTTGTTCTTTTTTTAAGTATTTTATATAGAGAGAGTTAAATCAATGAACATATATATATATATGTATGTATATATATAATATTATATATAAGCATATATATATGAATAAAAAAAACATATAAATATATATATGAATATTTGATTATTAACCATTTTACATATTTTATTAAATATATAAAAGTAAATTATTATAAAAAAATATATTTTTTCTTTATGTTTTTATTTATTATATATAAAAATATATTCATATACTTTTACTTAATTTTGTAATATACAAACGCGTGTATAAATGTTACAGGTATACACGTAAATAAGTACAATAATTAAATATAAGAAAAAATGCATGTAAAGAAAGTATTAAATATTTATATATATATATAATAATATATATAATAATATGTATATATTAAATTTTTTGTGCACAAAATTTTTAAGTAAAAAATATTTCTTATTTGACCTTTTTACGTTATTTTTTATAAGCATAATATGTACGTATATTTTTAAGATATATATAATTCATAATATGCTTTAATAAATTCATATACACAAAAAGCTACAGTGATAAATATATACATGCATACTATATATTATATATTCACTAAGCTCTCAAAAAAAGTTACATAATAATATTAAAAATTTGTAGGAATACTTTATATACACAAAAAAAATATATATATATATATTACATTATATATATATCTATATGCAAACATTTCAATATTTATATTTTTTTTATGTACTCTTTATATAATACCGTTTTAGTCACGTTTTTATTAAAAAATTGTTTTTAAAATATATCACTAACTTTTTGTGTATGTTATTTTAAAATATTTCCTTTAAATTAAAAAGGCTATGCATAAATGTACTTTTACATAATTGCATAATTTATGATTGTTTATTTTTTAATCTTAATTTATTTCTTATTATGTCATTTTAATGAGATTAAAAATCATATCCATAAAGGTTTAATTTATATACAATATCACCCAAATACAAAATTAAATACGTATAGTAAAATTCTCAATGATAAGGTAGTAACACTTATAGAGTATCCATGAATTACAACAGTTCCCGTGCCACGCTCTATATATTTTCATTATTTGGTATAATTAAGCTAATATTATATTTTAAAAAAGAAATATCTTTTAACAATATACAAATTAATTTATTTTTCATATAAATTTAAACTATGTATATATATAATATATATATGTAATATATATATATAATCAAAATAGTTATACAATTTACATCATTTTTATAAATAAATACCTACAGCTATCATACGAATATAAAAATAATTTCTTAAGAATTGTAAACAAAAAGTTATATCTTAATATTATTACAAAACGATGTAATATATTTATTTATATTGTGTATGTACACATAAATTAATTTATTGATTGGTTTATTTATATTATTGGTATTACAAAAAAAAACAATGAAACAGAAAACATTAACATAAGAATTCACATGAATTCAAATATATTATAAAAAATGCTTATGAGCATGTAAGACAACAACAAAAATGTGCATTAGTATATGAAATGTACATTAATATATGAAATGTACATTAATATATGAAATGTACATTAATATATGAAATGTACATATCTCTACAGATAATGCATTCTTTTATAATCTTTAAAAATAATATCATCGAAAGTCATATAATTAAACAAAATGATTTTTTATTAAAAATTATGTAATAAAATATTTTTATTTTTCTTCATAATCTGCTATTCCACCTTCTGTTATAGCAAATACAGCCTCGCCTTCAGGCAAAACTGGAGAATCATAAATTTTGCAAATTCGACTTTCACCTCGACCTTTTCTTAAATACAATCTTGTTTGGCTTGCGTGTGCAATTATATTTCCACCAATTGGAATTTTTTCGTGCCCTCCAAACATACTCATGGCATCAACTTTTGCAACAACTTGATTAGTTATTATTACTGCAACCCCATATATATCAGCTATTCGTTGTAGCCCTCTTAAAAACCTGCATAAATGTGATTGCCTATTAGCAAGTTCTCCTCTTCCTGTATATTCTGATCTGTATAAAGCGGTTGCTGAATCCACTATTAATAAAGCAAATCTTGTATCTGCCATCATTGCACTTGCATCTATTAATAATTCTGTTTGATGATCACAATTATATGCTTTAGCATATGCTATATTATTTAAACAATCTGTTGGGTGCAAACCATACCTTTTAGCTATAGCTACAATACGTTCAGGTCTAAATGTTCCTTCTGTATCAATCCATAAACATTTACCCTCACCTCCAGACTGTTCAATTGGTAATTGACATGTTATAGCCAATGTATGGCAAAGCTGACTTTTTCCAGTACGAAACTCTCCAAATAATTCAGTAATCCCACCAGTTTCGATTCCTCCTTTTAATAAAGCATCTAACTGTTTTGATCCAGTTGTAAACTTTATTAAATTTTGTCGAGCATCATGGTAGTCTATTGCATTGCAAAAACCAGAATTACATAATTCTTTACATGCCTTTTTTAATTTTTCTGCCTTTTGTTCACTTATACCTTTAATGGAACATAATGTACGCATAGGGGCATATGCTACACATTCGACAGTTTGCAAACCGCCTTCTTTAAGTAATTCTAAATCTCTTTTAACAAATCCTTTTGCAAGTAATTGTTCTATTTTCAATGGCCCCGTATATAAATGTTCATCGACGTCTTCTGTAGTACTATTGTCACATGTTTGTGAAATTGTATCTTCTTTTGCATTAGCTGATTTCATTGCAGGCATATTTAAAAATTAAAAAAAAATAAAACAATATAATAACAATTTTTTCAATTTGTATGCTTGAATAGCAAAAAATACTTACACAAAGTTAAAAAATGAATGTATTTTTGTAGATTTGTGGGTCTTTATTTTTGTTGTTTTATGGTATTCTCTGCATTTTTATTTTTATCTTTAAAAATCGAAGAATTTAATTATTACGTGTATGATATTTATATTCATAAAACTATATGCCCACTTTTATAATAAACAAATATTTATTTTTAATTCTCACCTAAATATATAATTTTAAATAAATAAGAAATAATTAAAATAAAAAAAAACCATTAACACACTAATATATATATTCAAAGCTTATGGTCAAATAATTAAAATAATAAATAATATATTTTATATTGGAAAAAAATAATTTTTCCTTTATTTTCATTATACTTTTTTATTGCCATGAAATAAAAAAAAAAACAAATTATTATTATTTTATATATTTTATATATTTTTTTATTATGTAAAATAAAATAGCTACACATTTACACTTTTTATTAAAAAAATAATGACTTGTTCATATATTTTAAGCTATTTTAGGGGGCAAAAAAAAAAATATTAATAATAATTTAACAAAACATTTTTTAGTTTATTTTGTCATAACTTTAAAAGCATGTTTAAAAAAATAAAAAGCTTTATATAAAATTAAAATACTGTATTCTGAAATATATCTAATAATATATTGTTTATATATTTTACAATATTTTTCTTTTTAATATAAGCCTAAGCATTCACAAACTTACAGACATATTTAATCAACTATATTAAAAAAATAACCATGCTTTGGTATAAAAAAATATATATATATATATTGAGGAAAGGTGACGGATAAATCCATAAAACATAAAATTTATTGTCATCAAAATTTATTTTCAAGAACGTCTTCTTACCAACCATTCACGCCAAATTTGAAATTGCCCTCATTAACTGTAAAAAGTAACATAAAAAAAATAAAATCAATGTTAAGATTATATATCAAGTAAAAACAAACAAATTATTGTATCAGTTATTGGTGTATATTCTTAATAAATTTAATCGAATATATACGAGTTTTATGAAAAAATAAATATAATTTTATTCATAATATTAATTACTATTTGTATGTGGGCCTTAATCTTAGCTATTTCCTTATTCCAATATGTTAATTTTCTATACAAGGAAAAGAGTTGTAATATAAATGTCAAACATATGCACCTTATATAATACCCCAGTTTTATAAAAGCTATTACACACATATCTTGGGATAGTTAACACATTTTAATATAAGTGACATACACATATAGATGGGCCAATATAAAAACAAATATGCATCAATAGAATGTATGTATCGCTTTTTATTATTACTCCTCATAAAGATTTATTTTTTTTTTTAAAAAAACTATGGCACTTTCAAGACTCATCTCTAAGTAAAATTCGTAGCCTATCTGGATAAAAATCTTATTTTTATCGAGTCTGTTGAAAAAAAATATATATATATATATATATGTATGATTCACGCTAGAATAATAATATATTGGTTATATATTATGTATGTGTATATGTGTGTGCATCATTAAATACACCAGAATAAAAACAACACAAAGGGCTCATTTTAGTTAGTACTTACATGTCTGCATACACGTAACTATCACATCCTAGCTCTGTGAGTGTTTCGATCTCTTTTTGATCTTTCATGTCGATGAGTAATTTCAAATTTGCCACTAAAATTTCCCTATAAATTAGTAATATTATAAATCAGTTATTTTAAAAAAAATATATAAGATAATTTTTATAAAATATTATAATTCATTTAATAAAATTAGTATCTTTGTATAATTTAATCGTAATTCCATTCATTATTCAAAAAATGGGTATTACAAACTCTCTTAAAGTATTTTTCTTTTTATAAATGCATACAAATGGTAGAGAAAAATTATCTCCTATGCATTAGTATGTATATTTTTTACTAACATATCAAAAATGTCTTGCAATATTTCATCCCTCTTTTTCTGTCGCTCTCTAAGGTGTTCATGTAATACATCATCAATAAAACTTTCACTTTTCAGAATAATTTTTTGAAAATCTTCATTAGTTTGCTCATTTATAGCTGCATTCCCTAAAGCGTCATATAAATTCATTTTTTATTATTTTTACTTTAAATTTGAACTAATAAAAAACATATTTTTTGAAACCACAAAAAAAAACAGTAATTGCCTAATTTATAATTAAAATTCTAATTTGTTTTGTAGATAATATATTTTGTTGTATTTGGCTAGGTGTGGACGTTACAATAAAATTTTATATATTTATTATTTATTTCGATAAATAATATCATTAAATAGAAATATGATTAATTTAATTATATTTTCCCTTTACAATCGAACAATTTTATTCATTATTTTATTATAATCCCTTATTTTGAAAAAATACATATTAAAAAAATCAGCTAAAATTTGGTGTAATTATATCCCGAAATATTTATTACATAAAAAAAAAATACGAAAAAATTAAAAAAGACCATTTAAAATATACCATATGAAAATAAACAATGAAGATATAAATAAAAGCGCCAAGAACAGTAAGTATAAAGAAAATTAAGTAAAATCATACGAATATATATATTTTTTAATTATGAAAAAAGGCATTTTTGCCACGAAAAAAAAAAAATAAATATTAATAAAATTGGAATTGTAAAAATAAGTTATACCTTTCTTTACAATTTCCACAAAATATAATATTTTTTTTTTTTGGAGAGGAAAACTTAATTTTCCAGCCATTCAAACAGCACGAAAAGTATCTTCTCATATACTTCATTTTGCGCACCAAAAGTTTTCAAGTTATTTTTAATAGCTATGATTTTGTTCTTATATATAGAACAATTTTTCTTTATAATATCATAATTGTTTTTTGTATCTTGTAGAGTGTGAACATTTTTAACAGCATTTTGAAATTTTAATAATTCTTGAAATCGATGTTTTTTTTCGAAAATTAAAACCTTTAATACAACATCAAATATATTATATTGTTGATTTAAATTTTGTATACAAGATTCTTGTTCCTGTATTTGGTTTATTAAATTTTCATAAGATTGTGTAATTTGGTCAAAATGAGTATATAAATTTTGTCTTTTTTTTTTCTTCGTTTTAATATTTTTTTTTATCATTGAAATTTCATGTTGTATTTTAAAAGAAACATTAACACCATTTTCAAAATTTTTTTGAAAAAGTTCTTTTTTATCATCAAGATCATTTCTTTTATTTAATGCTAGTTTTATATTTGCTAAAATACTGTTTTGTTTTTTTTTAATATTTTCTATAAATTCATTTTTGTGTTGTATTTGTTTTTTCAAATATATAATATCTTTATTTTCTTCATATTGTTTTATTATTTCTTGGAGTTTTTTTTTTTCACGAATTTTATTTTCAAAAATAAGAATTTGATTTTCATAATCTAATAAATTTTGTTGGTATTTGTCTTTGTCATTTTTTAATTTAAATATATCATTTTTTAATTTATTTTGAATATTTTTATATTTTTCTTTTTTGATATTTGCATTCTCATTCCATTTTAATATATCATTATTTATTTTGTTTACTTTTTCAAGCATATCATTATTTTTACATTCAAATCGTTCTAGTTGTAATCGAATATGTATAATATTTTTATTTATTTTTTTAACTGAATTTTGCAAATTGTTAAAATTTTCTTCAAGTTCACATTTTTTTTGTCCTAAAATTAAGTATAAATCATTTCCTTTTAATATTTCTTCATTAATTTGGTTATTTTCATTTTGTATTTTGATCATTTCTGATTGTTTTAAAAACCAATCTTTTTCTAACATTCTACTTTTTTTTAATATTTCACTAATTTCTTTATTCAATTTTTGTATTTTAATTTCAAGAGTTATTGGTACTGTACTATTGAACCCACTTCCCTGAAAATTATTCCCGTCTAAATTTTTTTTATTCATTTTTTTATCTAATTCTTCATTTAATCTGTCTACTTCTGTTTGTTTATTTTCAATTATATAATGATTTTTTTTAATAACATACTCATATTGTGTTAGTAAATTATTTTTTTCAGTGAACTCTTTATTCAGTTTATTTCTTTTGTTTTGCATATTTTCAATTTTTGTATTTTCCAAAATTTGTTGTATTTTTATTCGAATAATTAAATTTTTATAATTTACAATTTCATTTTCTTTTTTAATAATATCTTCCTTAACATTTTTTATATCATTTTTTGTTTTAGAACAAAAATGGCTAGTTTTGATTTTTTCTGTGTACATAGAAATAATGTTGTCTACTTCTTTATTAATATTATTTTTCATTTCTTTTATTTTATTTTCATTATTTTGGATATTTTTATTTATATTTTTAATTTTTTCATTTAAATTTTCACATTTTTTTTGTTCATTTTGTATATCAATTTTTATTTTATCATTAAAACTGGAAATATCTTCTACACATTTGTTTAATTCTTTTTTATTTTTTTCAATTTTATGGATTTTTTTTTTTAATATTTTTAACTCGATAAGCAAATTTTCTCTTTTCTCTTTTTCTACATTATTTTCCTTTTTCACTTGTTCATTATTTTTTTCTAATTCTAAAACATTTATTTTTAACATATTTAACTTTTTATGAATTTCGTCAATTATTTCATCTCTTTTCTTCATATTATTTATTGAATCATTTAACATTTTTATAATATTATTTTTATTTTTTTGTATAATTTCACGTTCTCTTTTTTCATCATTAATTAAAACTTGTAAATTTTTTAATTCTGTTTCGCTATTTTTTTGAAGATCTTTTTTAATATTAATACATGTTTGTATTTCATTTATTTCATGATTCATTTTGTTAATTATATTTTCCCGTTTATTTATTTTTATTTCTTTTATTTTATCTCTCCCTTCTTGAGATAAAATAACATTTTCATTTACTTTAGTTTTATCATAGATATTTTCATAATATTTCTTCAAATTATTTAATTCCAAAAGATTGTTATTAAATTTGTTGTATATTTCAGCATAATAATTTATTTCTTTTTTTAAAGACATCATCTCATTATTATATTCTATGTTCACTTTTTTGTTTTCATTTATTTTTTTGGTTTTGTCTGATTTTATATTTTTTATAGAATTTATTAATTCCTTTTCTCTTTTTTCTAAATCATCATTTTCTTTATTTATTCGAAATAATTCCAATCCTAAATTATTAACATTTTCTTCAAGTTTATTTTTTTCGTATATTTTTATCCTTAGTTTTTCATCTAACAATTTTCTTTTTTTAACTAGTTGATTATATAGTATATCTTTTAGTTTGCTGAGTCTACTATTATTTAAAATATTTTTTTCTTTCCCTTTTAAATTGGTATATGTTTCTGATATATTTTCGTTATTTTCAACCCACTCTGTTTTAGATGAGCTACTATTTATAGTATCTTCAAGTTTATCTATACTTTCTCTTTTTGTTATTTTTTCATATCTCTCATCCTTCAATGATTCTATATTTATATATTGTGTTTTTTCATAATTATACTCTTCATTTTTATTACTCTCAATATTTATATCACCCTCATTTGTATATATAGTTGCATATTTTTCCTTGTTATTTTCTTTCATATTATAAATGTCTACATTTAATTTTTCTTTTTTTTTTAACATTTTTTTTGGATTTTTATTTTCTTTATCTACAACTTTAATTGTTTTGTCGCATTCATTTTTTGATTCATTATATTTTTTTTCTTTTTCGATTTTTTTATCTATATTTATATCATATATATTTTCCATATTTTTTCTTATCGACAAATTATATTTTGAAAATTTAATATATAGACAAAAAATTATGAATTTCTCTCTTTTTTTTTATCACATTAGTATCATTTTTTTTACACAAAAATATTAAATAAAGTGTATAAAAAAGACATACAATTTAAATCAAGTAAAAAATAAATATACTAAATTTTTATATTTATAAAATTATATCATATCTTTATAGAAATATATATCACATAATCAAAATGGTTATAATAACACACAAAATGAGAAATATCTCAATTTTATTTTTGTTTCTTATATTATAGGAATAAATTACTAAAAAATATATATATATATAAAAATTCATAATTGCATATTAAATATTTTTACATATATATTTTCCCTTGAAAATAATTTAGACAAAAAAAAGAAATAAAGAGAGAGAGAGAAAAAAAAAAAACTGATATACGGGAAATATACATAGCATCACATTTTGAGAAAATATTTAGTTTCACTTAAAAAATCAAAGAAATAAAGAGAGAGAGAAAAAAAGTTTCTTTATAAATTATACAGATTTATCATAGATATATTATATAATGTATAGATTAATATATAATATAAATAATTAAAATTCACACTTAAATTTATTTATTAATTTAGTTTATTTTTAGTAGACATGCAAAATATATACATATATATACCCGTGGTCTATCTCATAATCTTTTTGATTTTATCATAATAATTTAAAAACATATATGATTAATTATATAAAAATTAGCTAATTTTTTATACTAAATTAAGGATAAATATTTTCCATAAGTACCACATTAATATTATTTTTTTTATTCCTCATTTTTTATTCGTTCGAGAATGAAAAAAAAAAATCCGATAAAACAAATTGTATCTTTTCATTATTCTCATATTTTTTGTAACCAAATATGTATATTAGATAGTTTTAAAAAGGAGGTTATGTATATTTATGTGTGTGAATCGAAGTTTTCAGAAAAAATAAAAAAATAGAAAGCTCAATTAGTATACTATACAAATATAAGGATATGTATAAATATATTACCACACTTGCTTTCTAACTAAAATTTGCATATTCTTACAACCTGTTATATCTCATAAGTTTTGGGGATAAAAGTATGTCAGTAAATAACGCATTAAATAACGCATTAAATAACGCATTAAATAATGCATTAAATAAATAAATAAATATATATATATATGTATATGCCGAACAAATCTTTGGTAAATAATATATTTAGTTCTCAATTTATGTTTAATACATTATTTACCCTAAAAGCTAAAACTTGCGTAAGGTGGCAGTCAAAATTCGCAAAAAATTCGTAAAAAAATTAATACTATCAAATAATAGCAATTTCGATATAACAAACTTTTTTGTGCTTTCATTTTTTGCGCTCTCATTTTTTGCATAACAACATCATTAAATGGCGCTTAACGAACAAAATAATTTTTCAAAATACAAATATGCTTTACTGGTTGTGTTAATTTATTTATTTTAATATTTTTTATTATATTTTTTATTATATTTTTTGTTATATTTTTTTATTTATTTGTTTATTTCGCAAACATTCGTGTAGTTTTCAACATTTTAAGATTTTTTTCAACGTAGCCACAAAAATATTGGCAAGCATTCATTTTGGATATTATATTTTTTTTTAATTTTATTATATTATTATTTTACCCATGTTACGACTTTTTTATTCTTACTCTTATATTTTTTTTTTTTTTTTTTTTTTTCAAATATTACTAATTTTGAAAGGGAATTAACTTAAAAAATAAATTATTTAATAAATTTATTTTACTTATTAAACAATTTAAAATACATTCATATTCAAATATAGGAAAGGAATAATAAAGTGATAAAATATAATATATTATTTATACTGATATAATTAAATATATATGTATATGTATATATATATATAAATATTTAATTATATCTATGGGCCTATGAGAAATGTTAGGCTGACGATATAGCCTACCAATTGGGATACTATATATAATAATAATAAATTCGAAAAAATATATTTATATGTACACCTATATATGGGGCTTATATAAAACAACAACATCCTATACAATACTATACAATTAAATAATTGATATATAAATAAAAGTCTATCAACCCAACTGTACATATATTTGTTTGAGTATTTGCTGCAAGCTCGATGTATTTTAGGATACATATCACATCTAACTAATGAAATAATTTTGAAACTTGTTATATTAAAAATTTAATTTCTGAAAATATCCCAAAATGCATATTCATAAATTAAAAGCTAAGATAAAAAAGAAACATCAGGAAAAATACCTGACAAAAAAAAAAATACAAAAAAAACTATTTTTAAATGAATCCGAATTTCGAAGACTTTGCATATTTAAAGGTATATATCCAAAAGATTATAAAGATATACCATTAAAATTCAGAAATAAATTTTATAAAAATAAAGTATATTATACAAGAAATGATTATAAAAAATTAAGTAATGAAAAAATTATACAAGATTTTCGAAAAATAAAAACTAGTTTAAAAAGATATAAAAAATATAAAATAACATTAGAAGATAATGAAAGATGTAAAAATATTATTAAAAATTTTCCAAAATATAAATTAGATCATATAATTAAAGAAAGATTTCCTATATTAGTATATGCAGTTGAACAGTTGAATGATGCATTAACTGCTATAATTGCTTATTCATTTTTACCATCAAATGAAAATATAGGGATTAAAAATAATTTAATTAATCAAAGTATAATATTAAGAAATCAGTTTCATTATTATGCTTATAAAACAAATAAAATTAAAAAAGGTTTTATAAGTGTAAAAGGGTATTATTTACAAGCAGAAATTTTACAAAAAAAAATTACTTGGCTCATACCTCATATATTTACTCCATATTTTGATAAATCTATTGATTTTAAAATCATAACAAATTTTATAGAATATTATGTAACTCTTCTAAGATTTATTCTTTATAAATTATATAGATTGGATGGTATGTCTTATCCCCCTAAAGAATATAAAGACCTTAAAAATGAAAAACTAAACCACTTATCTTTTGATAAAAATTATATCACAAAAGAGCTTTCCAATGAATTAGAAACTAAAGAGTCTACAGAAGATAATATAATCGAAGAAAATGAAAAAAAAACGAAAAATGGTAAGACAGAAAACTGTGAAAAAAATGATCAAGAAAATGAAAAAAAAACGAAAAATGATAAGACAAAAAATTGTGAAAAAAATGATCAAAAAAATGATCAAAAAAATGATCAAAAAAATGATCAAAAAAATGATCAAAAAAATGAAATGAAACAAATAGAACATGATATCATTAACAATGATAATACTAAAAGTGTCAAAAATCTTTTTAAAAATCATATTTTTTATATACATAGTAATATGCCTTTTGATGTTTTGTCAATCATTATCTTATCATGTGGTGGAACCATTTGCTGGAACTCTTTATATTCTCCATATAAATATGATGATAAAAGTATAACACATGAAATATTAGAAGTCAGTGAAGAAAATAAAAATACTCAAGATTCTAATAAAATAAACAATATAAATGAATACACATATAAAAGAAGTTTTATACAACCACAATATATATTTGATTGCTTAAATTCAAACATGATATTATCTTGTGAAGATTATAATATTAACAAAACACTACCTGTACATTTATCACCTTTTATTGATGATGATAATTATAAAGATTTAGTAAAAAAAGATGAGTATACTATAAATAAAATGTTAAGTGAAGATCCACAATATAACAAGAGTATTCAAAAAAATAAAACTAACTCAGAAAATAAATACAATAATTATAATGACAATGAAAATGATATGTCAGAAGATGAATATAATAACGCTATTCGACAAAAATTGCGAAATGATGCATTAAATAATCAAATGGAGGCAGAAAACGAAAATAATTATAATCCTCAAAATGATCTAAAACAAGAAAATGATTTATTAAATGTACAAAAAATAAATAATCAAGAAAACATAAAACGAAATAAACTTGCTTTGAGCAAAAAGAAGAGAAAATTATATAATAAAATTGAACAAGCAGAAAACAGACAAAAATTAACTATAGAAAAATTTATAAAAAAAAGCAAAAATAAAAAAAAGCAAAAATAAAAAAAGCAAAATAAAAAAAAGCAAAAATAAAAAAAAACAAAAATAAAAAATCGTCAAAGTAATTACAAATATAATTGTTTAGCTGCAATAAAAAAAAAAAAAGCTAGCTACTCAACTAGCCAATTACAAAAAAAAATATTTTCTAATTTTTTTTTCATTGTACAACCCACTATTGTGTAGGTGTAAGGATCATTTATTGATATTTATAAAAATGTAATAAAATATTGCTATTTTCTATATTAAAAATAGTCTGATTTGTGATATAATCAAAACAATGCGCGGAGAATAACTGTTCCAATTTTCCATTAAACATGCATATATATATTTGTTTATTTACATGTAATAGTTTCACATATTCTACAGTGATAAAGCGCAGTAGTCTTTTCACTTAAAATCTTTTGTTTTATATGTTCATTATCTTATATTCATTTATTTATTATTTTATTTTATTTTATTTTTTTTTATTTTTTTTTATTTTTTTTTTCATTTATTCTATAAATTTGGTACCCTTTTTAATTAACCACACCAATGTGTTAAAATAACAAAATTAAAAAAATAAAATCATATATACAATATTTCTTAAATTATTTCTTAAATTATTTCTTAAATTATTTCTTAAATTATTTCTTAAGTTATTTCTTAAGTTATTTCTTAAATTATTTCTTAAGTTGTTTCTTCAAATAAGTAAACTTATTCACACATAATAACAAATGTGTTTATAACTTTTTTAAGCTTAAATAAGAGAAACATAATTTAAGTTAAAATTATAATTCACTCTCAAAAAAGCAATACATTATTAGACTGATAAGCTATTATGTCATGATAAATTTATTAAAATATAATTACAAATATATTAGTTTATTTTTTAATGCTGGCATTAGTAAATAAATACAAATGCTTTAAAGCGATAAGTAAAATTAGGACAAAATACGCAAACAAACGCATAAGAAAAATAAATAAATATATAAAAATAGAGAACAAAAGACAGAACATCGCATGACAATAACATGAATAAAGATAATATAAAAGACAAAATATAACGCCAAATGAGTATGCCACAATATAAATGTGTATATACTCCTTTTATTTATAAATATATTCATATAATACTCAATACATACAATAATTTCACTTAGCGGATAAATAAATATATATACATGTATTATATTATTTTTTAAATTTAAGTCATGATTAAAAACAAAAAATAACACAACTTTTATAATCTCCGTTTTTAACTAATATTTAGAATATTAATTCTAACAAATTAACAACTGATATTTAGTAAAATCAACTTTTATTACTTGATTCAAAATAGTTTCAATCTTTTTTTCACTGAAAACGCTTTAATATGATAATATTGCAATATCCCAGATACAAAAAATAAATTTCTTTACAATCATTATTCATCATATCCCCTAAAAAAAAAAAAAAAAAATTTATATTATAAATTATGCATATATTTATTTATTCGATTTATGAATATATTTTTGAACATTGGCAAAGCCTCTATAAAATTATTCACCACATGAAAATTAATAAATGAAAATTAAAATTTTCTAGCATACTTATTCGAGAATCCTAATGAGTTTGATAAAATCCTAGAAGCATTTAATGATTGTTTGGTATCCATCATATTATTATTATTATTATTATACGAATTCATAATTAACGAATTAGAAGGATAGTTTATTGAATTTTTTGATGGACTATTATGATTATTTCCATTATTTTCTACACTTAAACTTGATCTAATTAAATCAATTGTATTAAAAGCATCATCATTTTTATCGTTATCAATAAAAAAATTTATATTATCACTATCTACTCTTAAATAATTATCTCGATCTAACATATTATCAACGCCATTATTCCCTTTATTATTAATATCCATATGATTTAATTTATTCATTTTTTTTTCACTATCACCTATTAACCCTTTTCCCATAGAATTAGTTAATTTACTATTCATCAAACATGTAGTTTCATCATCTTCATCATCATTTGAATATAACAAATCCTCATCATTTATTTTTCCATCTTTAGTATAACAAATAGAATCATCGCTATTTGAATTTTTTCCTCCTTTAATATTAATACTTTTTCCATTACTTTTTGATAAATTATTTGAAACAAGACTATTTTTTTTCTTTCCTTTTTTAGCATCTGCATTTTTTAAATCAGTATGATGTTTATATTCTTTTTCCCATTCAGTTCTTTTTAATATTGATAATTTTCTTGCCTCATTATAACCATATTTGCTTACACTAAAACTTGTAAATAATCTTTTATTATTAGCTATTTGAAAATAAGCATTCCATTTACCTACACCTCTTGGAGATTTTGAAAAATATACTCCTTTTACTTTATCATCATTTGGATTTACGCCAGCTGGCATTTCATATTTTAATTTTCCATTTGCATAATTTGCATTACTTACAGAAGAAACTATAGTGGATGATTGTTTTAAAACTTTGCCACCTTTATTATTATAACTTCCATTATTATTGGCAAAATTATTATTATTATTATTATTGCCTGAAGATGCATTTTTATTCATATCTAATCTTCTAGTTTTATAACTATTTCCAGTTTCTCCTTCACCATTAATATTTTCTGATCTACCTCCACCTATACTCATAATAAGATCATTGTTATCGTTATTACTTAAAGATAGTTCAGATCCATCAACACTTATTTTCGAATTATAATCAGTATTATAATCATAATTATTATTTTTTTTAGCACTATAATTATATCTATATCCCATACTATTTAAATTGTTCGAGTTGTTATTATTATTATTATTATTTCCATTATTATTGTTTATAATGTTACCATGTTGTAATGAATTTTCAAGAAGATTACTCGAATTATTTGTGCTCATAATAAAATCATACAAAGCATTTGAACTTATATATTCTGAACCATTTTTAAATCCTGACAACTCATTATTTCCTTTTTTATTTAAACTTTCTTGTGATAAATTTAATAACTCTTTATAACTCTTCACATTATTTAAAGCATTATTTTTGTATGAACTATTTTTTCGAGAATTGTAACCATGCCCACCATTATTATTATTATTATTATTATCATTCATTCCTATATCATTAATATCTTTTTTCCTTAAAAAGTCTTTACCACTATTATTAATATTGTCACCATTATTCATATTGTTATTTCCGTTTTTGTTATTATATCCATTATCTTTTTTATTTTCCATAAAATTTAATTTAAGTTTCTTTAAAACGTTACTATTACGTAATAAGTAATTCAAATCATTGTAAGAATTATTATTATCATTGTTAATGTTATTTCCCTTAGTTGAAGGATATAAAGAATCTTGTTTTCTTTTTTTCGATAACATATTTTGAATAATGTTTGACAAAAAGCTATAATTATTTTCATTTCCATTTGTTTCACCTTGATCTTTATCAAACTTCACATAATTATCTCTCTCGTTATAATTACCATCTTCCGTGAATCGACACTCATCCATATACTTGTTTAAATCAGTGTTTCTATCATATTCTGTTTTATGCTTATTTTCAAAATATCCTTTTATATCCTTCATATCTATATCTTCGTTTGTTCTATCATGATGATGATCTTTTTCCTGTAAGAAAATGAAAGAAGTGTATATATATGTATAATTTCGTGTATGTACACAGCGAAAGAAGAACAAGAGCTATTGAAATAACCCCGGTTCTCTATCACAATCTATCACAATCTATCTCAATCTATATATATATATATATTTATTCATTCATGCATGCATGTGATCATATAATGGAACATACCTCTAAACTACCAGACGTGTTTAACCGAGAGTAGAAAGATTTTAAAATGTTGAGGTCAATTGGGTTTATATCCGTGTCTTTTGGACGCATTTTCTCATTTTTGCACATATTTGCATACTCAGATAAAAGCATTTTAAAATGTTTAATGGTATTTATATTATTGTTTCCATTATGATTATTGAGATCAGTCGCGCCAGTTGAATAGCTACATGCACTATACATATTATCACTATCCTTTGAATTCATCTTATTAAAATTTTTATATTTTTCAACTACTTTTTCAGCTTCTTGTATATAATTATTATTATAATCATTAAAAGAGTTATAATCAATACTAACATTTAATTTGTTTAAAATATTTTGATTTGAATAATTATTTTTTTTTGTTTTGGAAATTAAAACATTAGAAGATGAATTATAATTGTTATTTGTATTGCTTAAGCCAGAATGTCCATTTCTGTTATTATGTTGATGGTTATTTAATAATACATTTTTATTATTTGCATTATTATTGTTTAAATAATTATATAAAAGGTTGTTAGCATAATTTGTTGGTAAAGACTCACCACAACCATAGTTATTCAAATTGTCATGATTACATCCACAACTGTTTCTAACACCACCATAATTATTATCACTATTATGATTGCAATGTAATAAGTCTTTTCCTTTTTTAAAATCATCAAATCCATGAGTAGTATCATTAAAATTGTGTATATTATTTTTATATCCACTGTTGTATAAAGATAAAATAGTGGATGATTTTTCATCTGTATTATTTTGGCTATTCAAATAATAGGATGTACTAAAATATGGATTTCTTAATGCCAATTCATGCATTTCATCAACAATTTCTTTTGTTAATTTTTTTTCAACTTCTTCTATTATTCGTTTATGCAATTCAGTCTTATCAAGTACTGTATTTGTAGTACTACTAGTATTATTAGTGTTATAATTCTTATCTGATGATATATCTTCCTTATTTTGTAACATTTTAAAATGCTTTATTATTTCTAATTCTTCAATACACTCTATTAGAGAATACATAAATATGCTTTTTATAGAACATATTTTAATGTTAGAAAAACAGCATAAATATATTTCTAAATTATTAGGTTCAACATTATTTAATATGTTAATAAAATGATATTCAAATGATTTATTAGTTTCACTCCAAGCTGTAATTAATCTTTTTAAAATTCTCAAGTAGCTTAAGCATATTACTTTGACTTTTTTTATGTATTCATTTTTATTTATCGATTCTTTCATACTAATATTATTATCAACGAAACATCGATGATGGTCACAATTTATATGATCTCGATGGTTGTTATTGCAATGGATTTTATTATTCACATTTCCATTGTAATTATTTATATCATTGCATGGCATATTATTATTACTAGTATTATTATTATTATTATATCCCATCATTGAATATGTATATTTATCTATTAAATCTTTTCTCTCATCATTATAAGATTTTCTTAATGGAAAATTTAATCCATTATCATTATTATCATTATTTTTTATATTCAATATATTATCCATTAATGCAAGTGCTTTATTTTGATTTATTGATCCATTTTCTGCATTTGTTTTTTTTGACATGATTCCTTTTATTAAATATTCTTTTAATTTTATGTTATTTTCATTATCATCATTATTTACATTATCTATATCATCATTTCCCATATTATTTCCAGATTCCTTTTCTTGAAATACAAATTTTTCATATTTATCTTTTTTTTTATCATATCCACAATCTTCATTAGGATTTGCATAAGTTTCATCAAAATTCTCTTTAGAATTTTCTTCATAACGTAATTTTTTTAAATAAACCATTCTATCGTCATGTTCACAAATATTATCGTTACTATTATTATTACTACTTTCGTTATTATGAATATCACTATGATCACTGTTTTCGCTAGTATTAGCACTATTTGTAGTGTTATTAATAATATCATTAACAACTTTTCCATTTCCAATTGGATTGTTAATGTTTTTACTATTATTCACATTTTCATTAAAATGCGATTTTTTATTAATTCTTGATTTCATATATATATTTTTTTCATCAGGGACATATATAGATCCGTTTTCGTCATCTTCTTCTGTTCCTTCTTTTAATTGTTCATTATCAATATTTTTTTTAATATTTAAATAATATTTATCATCATTATCATCATTATTGAAATTATCTTTGTTTTCATTATTTTGTCTTTTTTCAAGCGTTTCCATTTTTATTGATTCAAAACTAGCACTATCATTAATGCTATCATATTTTCTATTTAACACTTTTGTGATGTCTTTATTTGTATGTTCTTCATTATTACATTCATCGCTTTCAGTTATTTGTTTAAAGTTTTCATCATCATTTGAAAGTGTAACTGCCTTTGCAATATTATTAAATGATCTACCATTAACACTTTCTATACTCTCAATATTAATAAGATGTGGAGTTGTTGTTCTACTAATTGGATAGTTATTATTTTGTTGGTCTGAATATTTTACATAATTATCAATTTTACTTAAGGATTCCTCAGTATATGTAATTTTCTCATAATTTGTATTTTCGCTTTTTTCTTTCTCATCCGCTTGGATTAATTTTTTATTGGTATTAGAACTAGACCTTAATGTAAACATTGTTATTAAGTTAAATTCGGAGATAAATATAAATAAATGAATAAATAAATAAATGAATAAATGAATGAATAAATGAATAAATACATAAATACATATAATAAATACTATATATATATGCCATAAATATTGTGCACACGCACACACACAATTTGTTCTATATTCACATACAAAATATGCAATATAAGAAAACGTATGAGAATACACAATAAAGTAAAACGCTTATTAAAAAAAACCTGAGTACAAATAGAAATTTATAATATTATGCAACTCTAGGTATACACTTAAAAAATAATATTCATTAAAACAATACAAGTATGTATACATATATATGCATATTATAACGTCTATTTTTTTCTACATAAGCATATATATATATATATACGTATATATATATATATATATGTTATTAATAATTATATCTTTATAAAAGTATACGCGTGTATACACAAT
This sequence comes from Plasmodium yoelii, assembly GCF_900002385.2. Classification (NCBI taxonomy): domain Eukaryota; phylum Apicomplexa; class Aconoidasida; order Haemosporida; family Plasmodiidae; genus Plasmodium; species Plasmodium yoelii. The sequence goes on along the minus strand of NC_036181.2, from coordinate 1,634,497 downwards.
GTATACAATAATATATTTTTTATAAAGTCTATGTTTTAAAAATAAAATAAATAAATAATAAATAAATAAATAAAAATATATAAATATATAAATATATAAATAAATATATAAATATATATATATTATGCATGCACATGCTTACATAATTATTTCCAAGCATTAAAAAAATGACTATATATATGCATATATAAAAATATTTAAAAAATATATATATATATATATGTTCTTAATTTGCATATTATAAATAAATAAAAATACATATAACCAATTTTAAAATATTATAGCTTGAAAAAAAAATACATATTTTTTTTTTTTTCTTAAATAGCTAAAAAATATAAAACAAAAAAAAAAAAAAAAAAAATATATTAACATATAATAATACGACAACAATAACGAGGGTTATATAATAAAATTGACATACATATAATAATATATATGAAAATGCCTAAAATTAAAAATACAATAAAAATATGTATAAAAATTATGACAATTATATAAAAAATAAAAATACTTGTATGTATATATTTATTATAGAATTTTACAACTGTGCATACATAAGGCTTATATGCAACAATTTAGTTTGTTCTACAACACTCTTAAAAAATTACCAATTGATCAATTATAACAATTAAAATAATGCCATGCATTTACATATAAATCTTTTATTTGCATAAGCATGCGCATATAAATGTATTTGTATATATCTATATATCGACACACATTTCATTACATGCGCATACATATTTTGTATTTTAATAATTGCGGAACAAAGTATTATAATACATATAAATAATATATATACAAGTAAATTAAATAAAGTCAAACTAAAAATGATAGGTTTAACTTCATTATAGTTTATACACATTTAATGTATATATTTAAATCACATTTTTTCTCACTATAATTATAAACTTATTATACAAAATTTTCATTTATTTGTCATGTGATTTTTAATTGAATACAAAAAAATACATATATACACCGTATATATATCTAATATTTTACTACTCTTTAATAATATACTTTAAAAAAATGTAAGATTCGGTTTATAATATTACATCATTATGAATGTATATAGATAGTATAATAAATAGTATATATATAATATGTGTTTTTTTGTAGATATAATAATATTATATAGATTTGTAGAGCAAGAAACCTATTACTATTATTATCTATATTAGCAAAAGAATAATAAAATATATATATGACTTAAAAAATATGACAAAATGTAAAGAATAAATTATAAAACATAAATGCCATAAAGATTAGGAGAGTATATATATAAATATATATATATACATACATATATATATTATATATATAATATATATAGAGTAAATTGTATTCATATGCCAACAAAAATAAAAAATAAAAAATAAAAAATAACTTTACATTATATTATTATCGATTTTTCATGTATTTATTAATAAATATGGCATAAATATTATTATGTATATTATTAATAAATATTTTTTTTACTACAATATACAACTTTATTTTATTTTCTTAAATTATGTGCATACGTATATTATATTAAACACATCCTCACAACAAAAATATTATTGTAGAAAAAAAATATATTATCTTTGTATAACTATTTGATACTAAAAAAAAAAAAATAATAATTGAAAAAACATGTAAAATATGTTATATAGATAGATACATAGAGAAATACTTATTTTAAAAAATGTAAATAAAAAATAAAAAAAATAAAATAAAAATAATACATGTAGTTATGCATTGCGTGATAAGAAAGGGATATGTATAATGCATTTAATTATTTACATGTAAAATAAAAATATGCAATTTTCTATTTTTTATCTATTTTATTATGTAACTAAATCATAAAATGCACAATTATAAAAATAAAAAAGCGTATAGTATGTACATAATAACATCAAAATTATTATCTCATCGGTATCCAATTTCAAAAAAAACAAAAAGTTTATTTACATGTAAATTAATAAAATTTCAGATAAAAATTATAAATAAAATAACATTATTTATACATGTATGTTTCTATACTACATATAATTATTCATCCATATACATAGATAAAATATGTATCCGTAAGCATATTTTATATTATAAATAATAGCATATCACTTTAATAAAAATATATTTTAGGGATACCTTATTTTATAATGTGACATATGCATACATAACAGTATGTAGAGAAGTAGTATATATAATATTATTTTTTTTTTTTATATAATGCTCAATATGAAGATAAAAAATACAATCACCATAAAAAAAAATCACATAATATAAGAGCAAAAATATAACATTTTTCTTTATTATTAAAAAAGTATAATAATAATAATAATAATATTCAACACTTTTGGCAAAGATAAAAAAATACTAAATAATTATATTTTATGTGTTTTATATATTATTATAAAATGTTATATATCGGTTTTTATGAAAAATTGTCGTTGTTTACCATTCCATATATAATTTATTACATATGCATTTATTTACATATAATGAGTAAATATATATGCTACACCAAACAAAATACTATATATAATATGTTTACAAAATATGTTTGAAAGAACAAAAACATACATACATATAAAATAACTGATATAAATTGTAAAAAATAAGGAATATAAAATTATATCAAATTTTAATCAAAAAGTAACATAAAAATATATAGAAGTAATATAAATATATCGTAAAATAATATTTATTATGTTTTTCCGTTTTTCGATGGGGTTGGGTATATTTGTATAGCATGTTTATTTTTTATTTACCATAAAAAGGAAATAATTGTTCAATCATATGCATGTTCCTTTTCCACATGTGGAGAAATGTATATTTATAGTGTTAATATATGCAAATATATAATTGTATATTTATATATATTAGTCTGTATGTAAATATTAAATATGTATATATATATATATGTTGTAAACAATATAATACGTATTTTATAATATGAATGCTATATTATCAACATAAAAAAATAACATAAAAAAAAATAATAAATGTTATCATTTAAATTTACAACAATCGAAAAAAAATATGTTCATTTAATTTTTCTACAACCGAATGTTATGTAAAAAAAATTGCGCATTCTATATTTTTTTTTGTTCTATTTTTTTTCATAAACAAAATATTAAAAAGATTCCTTATTCCGTGTGCATGTAATAATATTCACATACAAATATGAATATTGCAAAAATATATTTTTTATAAAAATATTACAAATGTATGAATAAAGAAAAATTGTATAAATTTTGCATGCAGCAGGATGTTATAATAATTGTCAATGTGTGTTTTCATGCACCAAAAAAACACATGTTTTTATGCAGTTATGTTGAAAAAAAATTATGTTAAAAGCATAAAAAAAAAAAAGTATTCATAAAAATAAAATGCATTTGCTAAAAAATAGATAGCTTTATGCTATATCATGGCATAAATATGTAGCATGTGGAAATTTTATATTCTTTATGTTTTAAATAATATACACATACACAACACCATATATGTTTTGTATATCAAGATATAAAATTTCTTATGAAATAGGTGCACGTTATTTTTTTTAATATGAAAAATAATTTATGAAAAAGAATAAAACAACATTTAAAATAATATAGTTTTTTTTGAATACATATATATCACTATGTATTTACACATTTTTGTAGGAAACATGCAAAAAAACAAAACTGCAAAAATTATCTTTTAAAACATATATAAATGCATATGATATAGTTATTGCATATATTTTAACTGCAAAATAATTATTTAACTACCATATGAATACTGCTCTTTATAAAAATATTAAAAAAATTATAGAATTATATATCATAAAAAAAATACAATATAGTATACACATGTATTATGCATATTTATATTAATAAAATAGCATCTTCAGTATTTCATATGCTGCATACTCAAATTTAATGTTATCATATAATATGCATTTTAGTTATTGCATAAATTTAATACTTCTACAGACATATGCATATATAATAATGTGTATGCATTTATATATTTTAAAGAAATACGTTTTTTTATTGCAATTCTACTCTCTTTTGATTATCCTTTTATGTTTATATTTTATGCACAAAAAAATACAAATAGGAAAAATATTAAAATGTAAAATAAATCTGTATTCACATAAATATGCATACGAATGTGGTTAGACGGGTAGAACAAACTGCAACCACATAAACATAAATAATTGCAACCACATAAAAATAAATAATTGCAACCACACAAACATAAATAATTGCAACCACATAAACATAAATAACTGCAACTATTTAAATGGAATAATAAAAACGTAAAAACATTATAGGTTAGAAAATATTAAAAGTAATAAAAGCATAAAATAATGAAGTTTTTATCGTATTTTCAAAAGTTCTTTTTTTTATTTTTTATATTTTTTTTATTTTTTATACAAAGCAAAGGGACGAACATACATAATAAATTAAAACTTATATAAAACACAACTTTAGCATATATGTTTCTATCTCATATTTTATTAGTATTTCCTTGAAAAATACTAATAAAGCTAAATAACAATGTGCACAAATGTGTATAATATATATAATTATGTTAAAACCACAGATATATTTTAATATTTACAACTACTAAGGAACATATAAAGTGTTATGCAAATATACTTGAAACAATTTTCGTAAAAATTATATTAAAAAATAAACAATATTTATATAATAATAACTAAAATAAAAAAAAATTAACTAATATCACTAATGGTACTTTATTGTAAATGGGATATAAATTTATTATATGTAAACTACAAAACTGTAGGAATTATATACAAAACAAAAACAAATAAAAAAGTACTAATAACAATTTATAACAATAAACAATATTAAGATTATGTCAAATAAAACTTTAAATCCTTTACAATGGTTACTGTATATAAATTCCTTTGTATTGATTTTATACTATTTTTTTTTTTTATAATTATATTGATTCTAATATATATAAAAAAAATAACAAATAAATTTATAGGATTTAAAGAATATTATATAAGTATGGTTCGAATATATATGTAAAATAATTTTTATTTTATTATAATTAAAGATGTAAATCTAAAAGGTTGATATAAATCGGAAACAACATTTTTTTTCAAATAGACTAAATAATGTTCTATAAATAAAATTAAAAAAAAAAACTATAAATATGTGGGTAATAAAAGCGTGTAAAAATTATATTTTTTTTTATTTATATTTGTTTATTTTCTTTTTTTTTTTTATATAGTAGAATTCTTTTTATTGCAATATAATATTTTCGACATTTTTTTTTATTTTCAAATGTGTGCATATATTTTTCAACAACATCAGTTTTATTCTGTGTGTAAAAAAATATTCACATAGACGCACATGCTAAGATATGTATATAAAATTATAAAAATGCTATAAATATGAAAATAAATAAAAGTGAAAAACACATTATAATGGCAATATATAATATATATTAAAAAATATTTTGATAAAATTTGTTATTTTTTTATAATATTAAATGTTGCATGTGTTTATATATGTGATTGGAGAATTTTATTTTTATAACGTCATTTTTTTTGGTTCATTATTTGAAATTCACAATTATATATATATTCTTTTACTATTGGTGTGCAAAATATATTATTATTTTTCTATTTTTTTTTACGCCTATTATATATATATTCTTATTTTTGTCAAACAGTTTGCATAAATATTATACTTAAAACCTTTTGTGTTAATATATAATAGTTTGGACATTTTGTATTTTTCTTATTTGAGAATTTTTTTTTTTTTTAATTTTTCAATGATATTTTGAAATAAAAAAGTAAAAAAATACATAATAAACGAAAAAATAAAAATAGTGAAATATAGTTGTAATGTTATTTACAAAAAAATTAATTACAAAATAACGTAATTTTCAAACGACCTTTTCGAGATATTTATATGCTTTTAATTTTTTTTTTTTTTTTTTAAGTTATAAATCTATATTTCAAATATTTTTCAATTTTCACAATTGTTAAATAAATATGTAATTATTTTTTATCATAATAAGAAATAATATATTTTTCTCCAATATAATCATTATTATAATTTTCTACTAAATATATAATTCTTTTTAATTATAGTAAAAATTAAATTATTATAATAAATAAAATTTTTGTAGAACCGTTGATTTCGATTACCCAAAATAAATATGTGTGTAAATATGCGTATATGTAAAAATTCGAAATTTTATAATTTATATAATAACCGATTTAATGTAATAATTCGAAATTTCATAAGCATGATAAAAATAAAATGCACTATTTATTTATATCTTTTGTCTAATTATTCGAAACCAATAAAATATTCGCTTACTTTTAATAAAGTTAATTTACACAATTTGTCTAAATTATTAACTTTTATGAAAAAAAAAAAAAAAAAGGTAATACACCAAAAAAGGAACATATATATGTTATTTCACATTTTATAAAATATTAAAGAAAAAGCAAAAAACGAAAAATATGCTTTTAAGGGTATACATACATTTTAATGTTATATATTCTCATTACAAATATATCTTTCTGTTTTTATACATGCAGAAATATATATATATATTTATATATATTTATATATATTTATAAAAATAAAATAGTAATATATTTATTCTACGCTATATTATATATGTGCAACATCTTCCCAATTAAAATAGCCATAGCAATGTGGTAGTTGACCGTATTTTAAAAGTTTAGAATATTATAGAAAATAAAAATTAAAAAAAAATTGGTCCATAAATTAAGGGGATTATGAAAAAAATAAAATTATAAAATAATAAAAAATAATTTCACTTTAGACGAATAAAGTAAAACTAGATAGACAATTAACAAATTAGTTAATCATAAATAAAATCCACATATCTGTAATTAATTATTGTAAGAATATGAGAATAATAATTTGAAGTCACTGATAAAATGAGAAAAAGCATGTGTAAGCATGTATATTTGTAATTAAAATAGGACTGAAAATAATTTAAAAATAAACACAATTTTCATAAGATTTTCAAATAAAATAAAAAATGAAATTACAAACGAATTCAAAAATTAGACATATGTGTACATATTATTTAATTCAAACAAAGGCGGAAAGTTAAACACTATTGAAATAACTTTTTTTTTTTTTTACGCCACTGAAAATCTTTTATTTTGAGAATTAAAAATTTGAATTCATTCACATATATACATGCCCATATATTTTGGAGATTATCTTATTTGTTTTTTTTATTAATACTATATTTGGTCGTGTATTTTTTAATTTGTTTATCATTGTTTTCTTCAATATTTCTGTAATGAAGATTAGAAAAGTGTTTAACACATTCAAAGCTATCATAACCAGAAGAACTATCATAAGATAAATAATTATTATCATTACAATTTATTTGTTCTGTATATTCTTCACCATATTGACTCTTTGGCCCCATTCCTCCAAAATAGTTATTATCTCTATTGTTTCCATTATTGTCTATATAACCATTATTAAATTTGTCATATTCATTTATATAACATCCTTGTGTAATGCCACCAAATTTATTACATGTAGTAAATGGTTTTTGTGTGCATTCATTTTCGTTTAGCCCATTAAATTTAATTTTATTTTTTTCTTCAATATTACAATATTCTCCATTTTTTAAATTCGAGCATTTATCCACATCATTTTGTCTACCATCTATAACGTTATCTAATTCTGTTATCCTATCACGATCTTTGTTATTATTATTATTCCCCATATTTTCCAAACAATCGGTTTGTGCATTTTTTAATTTCATTTCCTGAGATGAACAATTTACGCAACTTGTCTTCATATTAAGTTCAGCATTTGTGTCACAAATTTTCTTCGCACTATCAATTAAATTTGCGTTTTTATATTTTTCTGTATACATATTAAAATTACCATAATATGTCGAATAGTTATTTGGGAAGTTATTCATTGGAGTTTTAACAAATCTATTCGAATTAACAAAATATTCATTTCTTAAATCCTGATTAATTTTTCTAAAATTTTGAATTGTTTTTCTATACACCAACCCATTTTCATTTTTATTCAAGGAAGATATATCCATATTGTTATTTTCATTCAAAGTTATATTATTATTTTGGCTGTTCATATATATGGACATATTATCATCACAAATAGGATATACATTTCTATTATTGTTATAAAAAAATGTATTATTATTATTGTACATATTTTCATATTTTTCTTTTTCTCTAAATAAATTATTATCATATATATCATCATCATCATCATTGTCCTTTCCAAAGGAAGATGATAAAAACATTCGGCTATGTTTAGCTTCTGAAGCAAATACTGCTTGTTTTGAATCTTTTGGAGGGGAAGTGTAATAATTACCTTGTTTATTTCTAGAATTGTTTATATTGCTATTAGTATTGTTATTATTGCTATTATTAGTTATAACATTTAAAGGAGCAGTAAAACCAACTTTTTGTGTTGGTAATCTATAGGATATACTTAATAATCTTAATTGTAGTATTATAAAATCATATATATCTGTTCTTAATTCAAATACTTTTCTCCAATTTCCCCATCCTTCTACACATTTAATCCAAAAACTTATTTCATAAAAATGACCAGGTTGCAATGAATATCCAAAATATAAATTTTTGGTTTTACAAAAATCACTAGGTCTACTATCAACTAAAAATTGTAAACTTTTTCTTAATTCTTTTAATACTAATAATGGTGTATTAATATCTACTTTAAATGATATATCTATATATGCATTTTTTGATCTACTTTCATTATATATTTTTGCATTACTTAATTTGGAATTTTCATATATAACAATTTTTCCTGTTGTTGTTTCAAATTCAGTAGTATATGTTTTTATTTTTTTAATATACATTGCTTCACCTCCATCTAATCTTATTCTATCTCCTATATTATATGGATTAGAAAAAGCTATAAATATAACTGATGTTATAAAGCTTGTATACATATAACTTAATATAACTGTTACGGCTGTTATAAAAGCTGCCCCTGTAACAATAATTGTATCAGCTGAAACACCAAATATAAATAACAACACAACAGATGCTAAAAAAGACATTAATATTGACATTAATCTTCTAACTAATTTTAATATACTTTCTTTTCCCTTTAAACTTTTTATAAATTTTTTTCTACATGCTATTGCTCTTTTTATTGCAGTTCTAAACATAATTATATCAATTTTTCCATGACCAGATAAATCAAATTCTTTCATAAATTCATCTGTTTCATCTGGCTTTAAAAATACTTCAATCATTTCTTTTGTTATAAATTCATTTCCATTTATATTTAATTGCATAGGACTTTTAAAATTAGAAACAAATGGATCATCTATTTCTAGTGATATATCTTTTTTTATTTTACTAAATCTTTCTTTTTTATTTTTTCTTAAACATAAACAATTTGAAAAACGAGTTTTTTTATTTTCTTTTAATCTTTTAGCATTTCCTATATCACTCCTTTCTAATATATTCAAATCATCATTTAACAAACGAGAATTATAAATATATGTATTTTTATTTATTGAGCCTCTTAATTGTCTACTACTTTTTACCAAATCATTTCCATTAACATTTTTTTTTAAAATAGGCATTTTCTGAGACATTACATTATTTTTATTAATATCTCCTACCCCCCCAACTGCAAAACTATTATTCTCTTTTTCCAAATTATATAAATTATTTTCCATTGTGTTTTTATCTTGGGAATTATTATTTTCCTTTAGAAATAAGGAAGAACCAAATTTCTTATCTTTATTAAACATCAATTCATTTTGTTCATGTTCTTTATCATTTTCCAATATATCAATGTTTAAAAAATTGTCTTTCGATTGAGAATAATATTTTCTATCTTCATCCGTTTCATTTATTCCTATTTCACAATTGTGCAACGAATCAGATGTACATTTTTTTTTTAAAACATCATCAATAGTATAATCTTTTATCTGAACAGTTATACTTTTATAATTTTCTATATTTGGATAATAACCCTCTTCATCTTTTGTTATTTCATCTACACCAAATTTATCACTTATTTTTATACTTTCATCTCCTGATATATTCTTTCCACTATTACTATTATTATACTCTTCATTTACAGATGCTTCGTTAGATATATCTCCTTTTTTATTTGCTTCCATATTTTGTATATATGATAAAGACGGAGTAATACAAATATTAAATTTTGTTCCTTCAACAGTTATGCTTTCTTTAGATTTTTCTCCTTTTTCTTCTACTTTAAGTTGCATTTTATCTGGATAATTTAATTCTCGTGAATCTATTTTTTTGTCTTTATATTTTTCTGATTGTCCAAAAGTTTTTAACGTACCAATTACATCATTTTTATTATTTACTTCAGTTTCTTTATCATCTTTTGAATATTTATATAAATGTTCATATTTTGTTGGATTTTCCCTTAATCTATTTTTCTTTCCTCTTGAATCTTTTTCTAATATTTCCGATGGCTTTATTACCCCATCATCACCAATCAAATTATTTTTTTCTACAGATTTTTCATTTCCCCTTTCAATATCACCATTTTTATTTGTGCTAATACTTTTATTTCTTTTTTGTTTTCCTCTTGTTTTATTTTTTCCCCCAGACTTTCTATCATTTTCATTTCTATCATTTCTATCATTTCTATCATTTCCATTTCTATCATTTCTATCATTTCCATTTCTATCATTTTCATTTCTCTCATATACATCTTCATCATCTCTCAATTTACTACTTTTAATATTTTTATCAGTTCTCCTATTTTCGGTTCTTTTATTTTCCCTTGTTTCGAAATTGTCCTTATTATATGTATTCCCTAACGGTGCATCTTGATCAATGTCATTAAAAATATTTTCCAAGTTAATTTTTTTTTGAGTCCTACTATCAGAATCAACTTTGTGATTATTTAAACCGTCTCTATTTTGATATGGAAATGAACCTTGTAATTTTACTCGAGTATGATCCTTATTTATTTTTATACTTTGAATGTTCCTATTTGATGACATTGCTTCAAAAGATACAATATTCATTGGTGATTCTGTAAATGCATATGTGTCATTTTTTTCTTGATAATACATTTTTAAAGACATAATAATTTGGCGAAATAATATATCAGATCCATTTTTAATTGATTCTTTATTAGTTAGGGATATACTATTATTTAATAAGAAAAGTATAGGATGTGTATTAACAACATAATGACAAGCTAGCCAATTTTTAATAGATGAAGATTCTGATTTTGCAATATTTTTAGGTTCAAAAATAGATGGTAATAATAATTTCATAGCATTATGTTTATTTTTATTTAATGATATTTTACAACATGTACAATTTCTAGGTAAATTTTTAAATAATAATAATTCTGCTTTATCTTGAATAAATTGTTTACTCATATCATTTGTTTCTAACTGTCTTATTACTTTTTCATCTTGATATAATTCATGTCCAAACAGAGATCGAATATTTTCTTGTTTGTCAGCTATAAACATAAACCATTCAATATTAAATCGACGCAATATACCATATTTTCTTAAATATCTTTCTAATAAATCATGAGCATTCATCAAAAAACCGAGTTCAAATGTAAAGGATATTATAGATAAAAATAATGAACGGGCAGCAAATACTATATATAATAATAATGGAAATGTTATATACCAATGTATTGTACTTAAAAACATAAAAGGGTTATCAATATCTTTATATCCAAAAATTCGTAATATATAATAATTTCCATTTTCGTTTGTTCCACTTTTTAATATCATATTACTACGCCAATATATTATTTGAATAGCTGACCAAAATAAATAAACGATTTCTGGATCAACTGTATTATAAAAAGCGGAACATAATGCACTAGGCTGTAATAATTTTTCTATAATTACTTTTTGAATAATAGCATGAATTATCATAATTATTGAAAAAGATGCTATATTAACAAATAATATAATAAAACAAGAATATATACTACCAAATATAAAATCTCTATTATATTTTGGGTCTAATATCTGATCAGTTATATTAGGTTCAGATAAAGAACTTAAACTTATACACACTATAACCAAATTCATTATAAAATGCATAAGAAACCATATCCATGGTGACAAGTTAGGAAATATAATTGTGAATATCTTAAATAATATATCTCCAAATGTTTCACTTTCTGTTTCATCATCTTCTTCCTCTTCTTCTTGAATAAATTGAGGATTATATGATGATTTTTGAATATATAAATTTAGTGCGTTTATCCTATCTTGCCTATTCATATATGATCTCGACATATCCATCATTATTGATTGCGGATACTTTGTCTTCGAAGCACTTTTAAAGTTTTCATCTTTCATTTCGTTCATTTTGTTCTACTTTTTTTTTATCATAACAGAAAAAAAATATATGCACATAATTCGTTTATTTACCTTTTCCTTGTATATTATTTTAACATTTTTTTTCTTTTTTGTGGGAAGGATTTAAATCGCTTATCCTTCGCCAATTAGGCACTGTAATGGCATACACTTATTCATATATATAATATGTACATATACATACATACATACATACATACATACATACATACATACATACATACATATATTTGCTTCTCTTATTTATTTTTTCGTGAGAATATAATACATATATCTATTACATATATGAGCATGCACAAACATTTATGTCTATTTTCACACCGTTTTTCCTCACATATAAGCTCTCTATTTTTTGAGTAAATATATATATGCGTCTTTAATTAGTATAATATTTTTTTTAAAACGTTAACAAAAATTAAATTTCCCCCCTTTCACTCTAAAAAAAATTAGACAATTATTTTCTCTATCATAAGAGATATGCTTTTCTCTTATAAGTAATAAAAACATAATGACAATATTTTAATAGTATTCCTATTGAATGCTTGATATTAAGCTAAAATTATATGCATTACTAATAGCCCATCCCTTTGGGATTCAGACGCACATAATGCAAAACACGGGAATATATTAAATATACACGAAATTAAGAAGTTTATCTAGGCATATATATATACACACACACATATATATATAAATAAATATAAATGTAAATGTATATTTGCCACAATTATGCTTCACCCTTAGGAGAAAAGTAACATAATGCGGCTGCCATAATATACCCCCCTTTATGTCTTCATATTCCCCATTAATATGCATATAATAATATATATATTATAAATATTTATAAAATTAAATTCGTATTATACATGCATAATATAAAAAGTGTAAGATTTCATCAAATGTTACGTATTAATTTTGAAAATTAATACCACAAAAGCAAAAAATATAATTATTTTTTTTAATAAAAATATATATAGCTATAGAGAAATAGCCAATACAGTAAAATAGTTAATTAAAAAAAATGTCTAAACAAACGGTTTAACAAATGATTTTAGCAAAAATATATTCGTTTCACATAATATATAAGCATTCGTAATTTCATATTGGTATATTGGGTATCTTCCTCACCAACAAAAAAACAAACAAACAAAAACAATTAAATGCTTATATAATGCATATATTTATTTTCATTTTAAAATATTCAAATTATAAGAAATAATTCCTTAAAAAAAATATATCACCACTTATAAAGTGTAGAAAAGTAAAACAAGAAAGAATAAAATGTAAAATAAAAACAAAAAAAAATACACAAAAATATTACATAAAAATGTAAGACACTGTTACACATATTTTTATAAGCTGTTCATAAATTTAGCTCTTACCAAAAAAAAAAAAAAAAAAAAAAAAAAAAAAAAAAATTTTAAATTAAAGCGTGTACAACAGCCGTATTTTCTTATAAACCCTCTTAATCATTTTAAAAAATTACAGTTAAATCATTTTTTTCATTTTCTCCCTACAAAACAAAAACTGAATAAATTTAAATTCTTAAATAACATACCTTTATAAATACCGTAATATTCGTATTATCTTTTTCTTTTTTATGAACCATTATTATTTTTGTACCCTTATAAATAATTTTAAGAAACCTACATATTTTATCCCGCACATATTATACATAAATAACTTTATATACTTGTCTAGTTTATCATAAAGGGTTAAAATATAATATATAAATTGTAGAAAAGGAACAAAAAAAAATTAAAAAAACATCAATCAAATTCCTTTTTTTCTTTCTTAAAATTATCCACAATATAACAATATCATGCTAATACATTTTTTTTTTACCACCTTCAATATACCAAATATACACTAAAATTTATTAGCAGAATAAGAAAAAAAAAAAAAAAAAAAAAAATTTAATAGGAATGATATTTTTTAGTATATGTTTATTTTTTAACTTATAATTAGCGCATATATATATGTGAAAATAATTTTTTTTTTTATCAATAATGTTATTATAATTAAAAAAAATTATATAATATAATATAATGTTTGTTTTTTTGCATATATTTAATATACAACTTCATGTTTAGCTTTAAGATAACAAAATTATAATATAGTAATAATAATTGTAAATAATAGCAATAATAATAATAATAATTCGTATAAAAAATTTTCAAAGTACAAAATAATATTCGCGGTTAAATTATTCATTTTTAAAGGAATAAATAAATTGGAAAAAAGTATTTTTAGGAATTGTAATTCCATAAAAAGATATATACAGATAGCAAATAAATATAGAAGTCCGAATTTCATAGCCAGAAAAAACACAATTCCAGCGTCGCAAAAATAGTACAAAATAATGAAATGTATTATTATGAAAAAATTTATATATCATTTTAAAAAAATATAGATAAACAGATAAATACGCATATAATAAGTAGATTAATTTATCTATATATACGGATATATATTTCACATATCTCAATTAATAAGAGATAAAGGTATATAAAATATAATGGAGGCAGATGATAACAAAGATATAGAGGGACCATTGAACGATTCAAGTTCGTTCGATAAAAAAAACCCTTCCGAAGAAAATAATGTCGAAAGCTTTAAAAAAAAGATGAAGGCTATGATGAAGCCCCCTTCTAAAAAAAAGAGGAAAATCAACGAAAGCTCAAATTCACGGAAAGAAAATAATGATGGCGAACAAGGTCAGAACAATTTGAATGAAAGTGAAAATGAAAATGAAAACATGAATGAAAATGAAAACATGAATGAAAATGAAAATATGAATGATAGTAACAAAATCAGAAAAAAAAGGAAAAGGAGTATCAAATTGAAAAAGTTAAATAACGATGACGATAAAAGTGACCAAAGCAATACTGATGAGGATAATGAGCATAATGAGGATAATGAGCATAATGCGGATAATGCGGATAATGAGCATAATGAACAGAATAAAAGTAGCGTTCAGACTAAGGATGACATTTTTGGAGATGACGATGAAAGTATTGAAGAAGAAGATAATGGAAATCACATGTTACAGAAAAATGATAAGTCGAAAAAAAAAAAAAAAAAATCATCAAAAAAAAACACATTAATATACAGTGAAGCCGAAGAAGGAGAAGATGAAAGTGACGATTCTGATGATTTTGACGATTTTGAAAATGAAGATTTAATTAATGACAATGATAATAATAATAATATAACAAAAAATAAATCAAATAAAAGAATGCGTAATGAACTTGGTATTGTTGAATATGATGCAGAGAATGGTGATGATACTATAGATATGAATAAAATGGAAGAAAAAAAAAAAAAAACCCATTTTGATGAAATATTAGAAAATTTAAAATCGAAACGAAAAAAAGTTCAAAAAATATCTGAAGATGATGGATTACAATATTGTGAAAATGTTTTAAATCAAATGATTTTAATGCATGAACAAGATATACAAAATGTAAAAGAAAAAAAACCTGCAACAGCTAAACTTCAAATAATTGATGAAGTTTGTAAAATATTAACAAAACCTAAATGGAAACCATTTTTTATGAAATTAAATATATATAATGTTTTAGCTTTATGGTTAATGCCATTGCCAAAAAATACTCTTCCAAATTTTACTATAAGAACAAATTTATTAAAAGTCATACAACAATTACCAATAACAATTAAATCATTAAGGGGTAGCCAATTGGGAAAAATAATGACATTTTTGCATACTCATAAAGATGAAACAGATGAAAATAAAAAAATTATTAGAAATATTCTACAAAATTGGATGGGCCCAATTATAGGAATAAATGCAAATTATAAACAATTCGCAAAAGAAAGACAAAAACGAATACTTGAAAATCCTGAATATCATAAAAAAATACTTGAAAAAGCCAAAACACTAATACCTGATTCTATATCTATAGAAAAAGAAGAAGAACAAAATGAATTAAAAAGACATGCTTCTATACCTTATAACAGTGAATGTTCATTTTTAATTAATGTTCCTTCTTCTATACCCGATATTAATAAAAAAGTTTTACCAAAAAGCAGAATTAAAAAAATGGCTGATAATATGAGATTATTAAAACGAGTAACAAAATCACAAAAAGTTTCAATTGAAGGAAAGGGAGTAGCAGCTGCACCCTAATTTTTTTTTTTTTTTTAGCTCTAACAAATAGTAAATAAAATGGGCTGAAAATTAATTATATAATAAAATTCCAATTTGATAGTTTAATGGTGATAAAATACTACAGAAAATTTAAAATCCTTTACAACTGGTTATGTGCGAATATACCCACGATTAGTCATAATAATAATTTAATATCTTTACTATATATATTACATTAGTGCTTATTATATTGCTTTGTTATTACTACATTATGCCATTTTATTTTTATTTTTTAAATTTAATATTTTTTTTTGTTTAAACACATCATTAGATATATAGTGCATATCTTCAAAATGCTGTGTATTCTATAATGGAGCAATAAAATTCTTTTATGGATTTTTAAAAATATAAGATTATATAAATAAATATTTTATCACAAAATATTATTATTTTTATAATTCTTAGTTTTGTAATCATTTTATTCATTATATTATATTTATTATTTGTATTTTTTAAATTTATCCTTTGAAAATATTTATATGATAAACTACCTAATAACCATATTCCAGTGTAATATATTTTTTTAATAAACATGTAGAATTAATTTACATTTTATAGAAAGAATATAGAAATGGTTTATTTGCGTAGTTTTTCGACTTTTTGGTCCTTTTTATTTTTTGTGTGTACATGTGTGCAAGTATGTATATACATACATATTTTTACCGTAATGCCGTTTATCCGTTGCTAATAAAATATTATAACAAAATAGCGTAATTTCGCATTTTTTTTTAAATAATTATTTCATATTTAGTAAATTTTCATGTATGGTATGTTTGAGGATCTTATAATACACTGATCAAATTTTGTAGGAAATTAAAAAATTCGACAAACAAATTATAATAGTTAAATTTTTATACAACAAAAGACATATCTATATATTGGTCATAACATATCTACATTTTCGCGTGGCGCACACACATGTTACTATATTTTTTCTACATCCATTATATTTTTATGACGTTTAGAAATTTATAAACATGCATTCAAAATAATTATATCGTTACATTTTTATGTGCACTTGTTGTGCATTATATAAATATGTGCCAAAAATATTTATGTATACAACGTATCAGCAAAATCGTTAAAACATAATAATAATATAAGGACTCCTAAAAATATCTTTTCAAATTAACTTCTTTTTTAAAAACCATCTTTAAGATTTATTTTTAAAATCGCTCATTATATATTATTTGCAAAGACATATACATACATATATATATATACATACGAAAGTCTTTATATATCTATATTTTATATTTTTTGTGGTGCTGTTGTTTAAGAACAATTATATAAATGCTTAAACAATATAATATTTTCACTCCGTTGAAAGTTTAACTTTTTTTAAGCTCATACATTTCTCTATATAGTGATTTATATGTACTTATTTGAATTCAATAATAATTTGAAGTAATATATATTTATACATTTTTTAATTAATTAATTTTATTGAATATTTATATGTTTACTTTTTTTGTCTAAATATTATATTATTCCAAAGTGTATACACACAGGAAAACAAAATAGTAGAACAGATTAATATTCGTTTATTTGTTTTTAAATTATTTCCAATACTATTTCATTTATTTATATTATAATAAAGTAGACATATATGCATTTATAGATAGTTGCATATATTTCTACATACATAGCTATGCGAATAATTAAAAAAGAGAAAAAAAGCTAGCTATCAAAAAAAAAAATAAATAAAAAAATAAAACAAATAAAATAAAAAAAAAAACAAATAAAATAAAAAAAAAACAAATAAAATAAAAAAAAACAAACAATTAGAGGTTACCATTTCGTAAAATAGTAAACTCTGATTAATGCAAACTAAAAATTAAAAAGACTTGTAAATTTTTTATAACTGCATATGTATGTATTACAAATGTACAAATTTTTACCACAATAATAAATTTTTTTATATACAAAAATAAAAATATACGAATTAAAAAGCCTAAATAAAACAACGATATCTATAAAAATAACAAGGAAAGCAAAAATGAAAAATCGTCTAATAAAAGATAATGTAGAAAATAGTGAAGTGTGTAATACAAAAAAAAAAACTAAGGACCAAATAGTTATAGACTATGTGTATAAAAATATTTTTAACAAAAATATATTTCTTAACATTTTTAAAAGAAATAATTATAATGGAATAGAAAAAAACAAAACCATAACAAAAAAAGACACAAGTAATATAGATATTGAGAAAAGAAAAGAAGAAATAGAAAATTATAAAAAAGAAAAAAATGATAATGAAGAATATTTATTATTTTTAAGTTATGTGTATAATGATTTAATATCCTTTATAGAAAATGATAAAGAATATCATCTTAAAAATTCAGAGTTCTTAGATATTGAAGATTTAATTATAGACATATGTGGAAATATATGTCACAAAAGTTTCAATAATATAAAAAAAATATTTACCAAATCGCTAACAGATCAAGATAATGTTTATAATGATATGAATGATAAATGTATAGATGATGAAATAAACGAAAATAAAAATTTTAATGAGCCTTCTTTTTTTTTTATACCACCAATGGAATTTATTGTTTCACATATTTATAAATTAAATTCGAATTTGAATAATAATTATTTGTGTAAAGAAAGAGAAGATATGCAGACATTCATAAAAAATAATGATTATGATAAAAAATGTAATATACTAAATGATATATTAAATAATGAACCACCACTAAAGACTAAAGAAGATGAAATACAAAATGAGTTTGAAAATGAAACTAATAAAAAAAAAAAAAATAGTATGTATATATATCTTAATAGAATAAATGATAAATTTGTTTCAAATTCTAGTCAAGATGAAAAATCAAAATTTTCTTTAGAAAAAGAAATCAAAATAAATGACCATAAAATTAATGATTCAATATTTTACTATCCATATAAAGAAATAAATGAAAGCTCTGATTATACACATGATAGTGATGGCTATAACAGTAGTAGTCAAGATGAATTAATTTCCGAAAGTATAAATAGCTTAGAAACATTAAATGAGCAAATTTCCAATAAAGAATCTAGACATGATACATCTCAAAATGGAATAAACATATCGCATGAACAAAGTGAAAACGAAATACTCAATGTGTCTAACTTCAAAGAAAATAAACTAATTTCTAACATTTCCATGAATGAAAGAAGTTTATATAAAGAGAATAACGAAAGTGAAACGAATAGCAAACATGTAGATAATTTAAATAACTATCACTCATTAAAAGGTTATGATTCTAACAGCATATTCTCAAAAAGTTTCAATGTTGCTAATGCTGGCAATGCTGACAATGTTGATAATGGTGATGATGATGATGATAATGGTGATGATGATAATGGTGATGATGATAATGATGATGATGATAATGGTGATGATGATAATGGTGGTGATGATAATGGTGGTGATGATAATGGCGATGATGATAATGGTGATGATGATAATGGTGATGATGATAATGGTGATGATGATAAAATAAATATAGATCATAGTATACATAAAAGAAATGAGCCAGAATTACCAGAAGATTTTATTATATCCTATAGATACCAAGAATCTGAGCACAAAGACATAGATACTTACAAGTGCAGCAATAAAGAGGAAAATAAAAATGGTTGTCAAGAAGAAAGGGATCCAGTCTATACCAATCGAGATGATGATGATGATAATGATGATAATGATGGTGATGATGATAATGGTGATAATGGCAATGATAATAATGACAATGATAATAATGACAATGATAATAATGACAATGATAATAATGACAATGAAAATGATAACAATTCAATAACAAATGAAGAAATAAAAAGAGTTGCAAATATACCAAATAGTATAAACCCTACTGAAACTCAAAATGTTTTAGGTACTTATGAAAATAATAATATAATGACAAACATTGAATTAGCAAAAATAAATTCGAATAAAATGATAAAATATACAAATTATGATGATCCTCAAATTAATAATGTGGGCATAGATTATGAAGAAAGAGACAACACCATAAAAGATAACATTATAATTAACAGTGATGATAAAATAAAAATGTGTGAATATGATAAACAATCTTTTGAAAACAAACAATTAATAATTAAACACAATGAATATTATGAAAAATTAAATAAAATGTTAATAAATAAAAAAGAAAAAATATATAAAGAACAAAAAGAATATACAAAAAATAATAACTTACATGATGATTATTATTATTTTAAATATGTAAATACTTATGAAGATAATTTAAATCCATATTGTTATACTAAGATATTGAAAAAAGCAAATATACAAATAACTCGATCCCCATTTCCACAATTTTTAAGGGATATACAAATATACAACATTCCCACGAAAAAAATCAGACTAAAAAAGTATACACATACATGCATACATCTCCAAATGCACATCCATGTTTATAAGTTGACTTCTTTGCTTATGCTTCAATGTGAAATATAAACGTATTTATCGAGTCATATATTCACATATTCACATGTTTATATATTCATATATTCACATATTTACATATTCATATATTCACATATTTACATATTCATATTTTTTTTCGCAGAACAAATATTACCTTAAAGACCGAAAATGTAGGAGTGGTAATATCTTTAAAACACATTTAGAAGATTCTTTTGTTTGTCTCCATTTATTGTATGCATGTTTCTCGATTTTAGACAAAAAAAATATGCACGGCATTTCTCTATTTTTCTTTTTTCATTATAGGAGAGTAAAACCGCAAATAGCGGAAGCAAGCGAAATAAAATGAAAAAGAATAAGAAAAAGGAAACAAAATAAAATAAAAATTAACATATAAAAAAGAATGAATTATCTAGGTATACATTATTATAAAATAAAAATAGTTTATGCTTAAATTATATATACAAAACATGGATAAAAATATATAATCTTTCTAATATATTTCCCAATTTTCAGATTATTTCACTGTTCTATATTTTATGATATTTCTTATTTATTTTGTAATATATCTTGTTTTTTTTTTTTATGAAAATCAAAAAAAGTTGCATTTTTTTTTCATATTAAAAAAATAAAAAAAATTATTCAATCCATTAACACTGGAAATATATTTTTTTTGTGTTTATAGATTTCTCTTTTATATAATTTGTGCCACTGTTTTTATAGAATTTTATTGCTTTAATTTTTTTCTAAATTTTTTAAAAAAATAAAAATGATCATAACAAAATTCTGCATTTTTCCCATAAATAAAAATTATAAACTATATTTTTAGAAGATATATTTTTAGAAGATATATTTTTAGAAAATATACTTTTATATAATATATTGTGATCAAATATTGTTTAAGCAAAAGCCCACGAAGGGAAAATATCAAGTGCAAACTGCACAAAATAAAACCTGTAAGTTCGTACTATATACATATACATGTTACACTTGGGTATGTATAAATAAAATGAGAGTAATAATTCAAAGAGTGAAGGGTGTAGTATTAAGTGTTAACAAAGAACAAGGGAAGGGAAGCGAAAACGAATTAGAAGTTTTTAGTAAAATAAAAGAAGGGTTAATTTGTTTTATTGGAATTCATAAAAATGATACATGGAATGATGCATTATATATAATTAGAAAATGCTTAGGATTAAGATTATGGTCATGTGATAATAAAACATGGGATAAAAGTGTGAAAGATATGGATTATGAATTATTGCTTGTTTCACAATTTACTCTTTTTGCAAATACCAAAAAGGGCAACAAACCAGACTTTCATTTGGCTAAAGAACCAAACGATGCTTTAATTATGTTCAATAAAATTGTGAATGAATTTATAAAGGAATATAAAAAAGATAAAATTAAAACAGGAAAATTTGGATGTTACATGCATATTGAGGCGATTAATGATGGTCCTGTTTCAATTATTATTGACAGTCATGATGTTAATTTAGATCGTAGTTAGCCCCCTAAAAACAAAATGACCAAAATGAACATAATAAAATTAGCACTATTTCACACTTGGCAAATGCAAAATAAAAAAACGAATATTATAATTATATAAAAAGAAATATTAATTCTATTTCTTTTCCTAGCCAAATGTATAATACCAAAATGTCTTAGTGTGATTAGTCTATGTTAAACCTTGAATTCATTTTTTCTGGTATGTATATCAATAATTAATTTTTTCATTGTTCATATAAATATTCTATGAATAATGACATACACACACAAAAAAAATAAAAAACTTAATAAAATAAAATAACCCAAAATGGGTAACATCATCCTATGTAATATTCTATATGTATACAGATGATAATAATGATAATAACAATAATAATGATGGTGTAATAAGTAAAAATATATAACTAGCTAATATTGTTGATAAACACATTAGCAGATTACGAACATAATATTATAAAGGAAAAAATAGAATAAAATAAAATGTCATTAATTATATAGAAAGCTATATATATGTTATACCAGTATATCCAAGCAAATATATTTTACTATGTATTAAATTGCATACATGCTTATGTATAATATACTTGCACATGTGTGTGTATATTTTTTTGTAACATAAATATTATTGTTTATTAAATTTATATAAAAAAATATATAATTATTCATAATTTTTTTATCATTGAATATTTTCTTTCATTTATGCTTGCATATGGACATATATACAACCTTATTTGAAAAACATGGCAATTTTAATTTGTAAAATATTTAGAAAAGCAACCAAAGGAAAATTAATAAAATATAAATAGTATATTTTCCTTTATCACTTCCGAATATATATATTATTATTTATATGGGGTTAAAAAAAATGTAAGTTCCCCATTATATATAAATTTTGATGGACTTAAATTATCTTTAATTCATATATACACATTAATTTAAAAATATCTATATTTTCTTTTCTTTCATGAAAGATTATTTTACCATTTTCTTATCCTTCGTTTTATTAATATCTTTTGTACAAATTTATAAAATTGGTAATAATTTAAATTGTAAATAAAAATAGCAAAAAGGAAAATTGACATGTCATAATAATCAAATAGCTACAAACCTAGGACAAATAAAATGCATTTTTTTCACTATTTTTTAAATTAACATAGTCTTATTTAGCTTTCAATATAGTTTGTTTTATATTGACTTTGATAGTTCATAAGTTTTTACTAAACATATATAAATGACATTTACAAATAGAAGGCAAAATAGCGGGTGCAGATAAAGCTACATTATATAAATATATTATATTATTCTTAACTGTGCTTTACGACAAAAAAAAAAATATAAATACTAAGCCATAGTAATATATTAGTCTTATTGTGCTATTATTATTTTATTTTTATTTAAAAAAAAAAAAAAAATTATCCTACTCCATATATATACCTTATTTGAAATAGTATACATAAAAAAAATAAAACACCCATATTATATATATATTATATATGTATATATATATGTATATATTTTTTGGCATAGGCAATAATTTAATTTGTATATACTTACATTATATATATTATAAATTATATATGCTAAGAATACTTAAGATAATTTTCATGTGGATCCATAATATATATCAAATTGGGATAGTGTTTTTTTTTTTTTTTTTTTTTTTTTTCTTTTTTAATAAACATATATCTTAATATATTTTTATAATTGTTTTATTATCATATACTACGTAAATATAAGATAAAACAAAAAGCATACATCCATATAAATATGTATGGATTATGGATTTCTCATAAGAACCAATTATTTTATTACTTATTAAAAATTTTGCTTTTTATTTTCTCTATATAGTTTTTAAAATTCAAGAAAAAAACATCAGTAGTCAAGTAAAAAACAACAGTAAGAAGATTATACTTATTTTATAGTACTAATATATATATGTTTAGAAATTATTTATATCCTATGCATATTTTTTAATTAACCAAAAATTTCTATTTTTTTTTTACAATC